>NW_019384794.1:323468-351342 GCF_000671375.1 Centruroides sculpturatus | reverse complement strand
AGTATTTAAAAATAAATGAGTGTGTGTGTTTGCGTATCGACGTCTATTTTGCATTGTATCTCGGGATTGGATGAGCAAAAAATTTTGAAACTTGGCATGGTTATTTCTATATTTGGGGTATTCATGCTATTAAATTTTGGTGGTTAAAGGTCGAAGAGATAAAAAATAAAAGTAGTCACGTGTTATTTCTCGAATAGGGTCAGACTTAATGAAAATTTTACTCGTTATTGGGCCGCAATTTAAAAAAAAAAATTGGAGACATAAATTCCCACTGTCGTCCGTCCGTCATTCCTTAATATTGAGAGAAAGTTAGATATATGAAAATCAAGACCAAATACGGAAAGCTTGGGTACGGAAGGCCCCGATTAAGTATATATGAATGTCCAATACGAACCGAAAGTCATGTTATTTTAATTCAAAACTTTTCCCAGAAAGATGTTAGATAGATGACCGGCACGACTCTATTGCATACTAATATAAATTCGCTATACTTTTATCATATAATATTTGAAGAATATAAAAATTGTCAAATAATTTTTAAAATTCATTGTAGTAAACTAAAACTTAAATTTTAAATTATCGAATATTTTATATTTTACGTTTAAGTAAATCCAACCAAATTAAAATATAGTAAAAAAGAGAATAATACAGTATTTGAGTTTGTAAATTTAATTAACTCAAAGAATTTACAGTTAAATAAATTAACGTGAATATTGTAAAATAATTTTTTGGGTCCTTGTTAGGCACAGAAGAGGCTATGCTTATACATGGATAGGATAGGCGTAAGTTGCGCTTGCCGCCATAAAGGAGACTAGAGAGGTTGCGGCCGACGTTTTCATCGCGAAAACGTAAACGTCGGACGTTCAGTGCCGCCTTCCTGTAAGCCTAGAAGTTTGACAATGGCGTTTGGAACGTCGAGCATGATTCCACTGACGTTCCAAACGCCATAGTCAGACTTCCATGCTTACAGGAAGGCGGCCCGAACGTCCGACGTTCATGTTTTAGCGATAAAAACGTCGACCACAACCTCTCTACTATTCTTGTACCGGGTCAGATGGCCTACCGCTCTGGGGGACCCGGGTTCGAATCCGAACGGGTCGAAAAATCCCCAGGAATTTTTCGGGGGGTGGTCCGTTCGGATATGTCGGGCCCCGTCCCTCACCACCCGGCAGCACCATTGTGGGCCTAGCCGAACCCATAATGGGCTTGCAAAAAAAGGCCCTCTTGATGCCCACAGGGCAGAAAGAGTAAAAAAAAACTATCCTTGTGCCTTCCGGCCACGGAAGAGCAGATCCTTACCTTGCGATTTCCAGCCGCGCAGGCAACTACAACCTTGACGGCTGTTCGCGACTGCAATCACAACTAGGAACAAAAAGTTTGTTCTACTCGCGCCGATTGCAAACGCACATCCAATCAGCAAAAGCCTTTGTGCTACATCATACGGTGGCAACTTTGAAAGTAGTTATCATCATGGCAGAAAGTGAAAATATCGACTGGTACAAAATTAGAATCGAGGTTCATTAAGCTTAATCGGGCTCACGAATGCCTGTGGAGTTTTAATCCATAATTTTAATTAATTCGCTTATCTCACAGGGATGGCGAGAGATAAGCGAAAGTCTCGCAAGTATCATTTTTAGAACTCTGTATATAAAATGTCGATTGTTTTTAGTTTAGTAACGACAATATTATTTTAAATATAGCTAAAGAACTAAATAAAAAGTACCATTATTTGCTAACTATATTCCTTCGCATTAAAGAAAAAAATATAGCAGACGAAATCGATGTTGGTTTATTATAAGGTCACGTGTTTCCGAGTTGCAACGCCAAGGAACAATGTGACCACGACAAGATGCGTGCAACTCGTACTCGTTGCAGTTGGAGTTGCTTGCGTGGCTGAAAATCACTAGGTGTGGCCATTGCTTTAGAATCGAAACAGCAGAGAATTGCAATTTTGAGTAGACATAGAAAGCTAATGAAACATTTAGAATCCACTGATTGAATAGAAAGCTTTGCGATTGTTCTCTGAAAAGATAAAAATTACAAGTTATTAATTTAAAGTTGATCATTATTCTCTGTTCCAGAGGTCACCAAACTTTTTTCACAGCGGGCCAGATAACTGAGAGAATGACGACCGCGGGCCTAATAACCATTTTGTTCAATGCAGCACATTAAATACACAAAAAATAAAGACAACCAACATATTTATTTACCAATAAACAAAAACGATCGCTGCAGCAAGCTCGTAATCGCTTTTTTTTTTAGAAACAATTGCAGGTACTTACACAAAAAGCGCTCTGATTTTCAAAGTCGCAAAAAGCCGAAATCTTCATTTTACTGATTTTCCTNGTTAGATATATGAAAATCAAGACCAAATACGGAAAGCTTGGGTACGGAAGGCCCCGATTAAGTATATATGAATGTCCAATACGAACCGAAAGTCATGTTATTTTAATTCAAAACTTTTCCCAGAAAGATGTTAGATAGATGACCGGCACGACTCTATTGCATACTAATATAAATTCGCTATACTTTTATCATATAATATTTGAAGAATATAAAAATTGTCAAATAATTTTTAAAATTTATTGTAGTAAACTAAAACTTAAATTTTAAATTATCGAATATTTTATATTTTACGTTTAAGTAAATCCAACCAAATTAAAATACAGTAAAAAAGATAATAATACAGTATTTGAGTTTGTAAATTTAATTAACTCAAATAATTTAAAGTTAAACAAATTAACGTGAATATTGTAAAATATTTTTTTAGGTCTTTGTTAGGAACAGAAGAGGCTATGCTTGTACCTGACGGATAAGGATAGGCGTAAGTTGCGCTTGCCGCCATAAAAGAGACTAGAGAGGTTGCGGCCGACGTTTTCATCGCGAAAACGTAAACGTCGGACGTTCAGCGCCGCCTTCCTGTAAGCCTAAAAGTTTGACAATGGCGTTTGGAACGTCGAGCATGATTCCACTGACGTTCCAAACGCCATTGTCAGTCTTCTATGCTTACAGGAAGGCGGCCCGAACGTCCGACGTTCATGTTTTCGCGATGAAAACATCGACCACAACCTCTCTACTATTCTTGTACCGGGTCGGATGGCCGAGCGGTCAAGGTGGCAGCCTACCGCTCTGGGGGACCCGGGTTCGATCCGAACGGGTCGAAAAATCCCCAGGAATTTTTCGGGGGGTGGTCCGTTCGGATATGTCGGGCCCCGTCCCTCATCACCCGGCAGCCCCATTGTGGGCCTGGCTGAACCCATAATGGGCTTGCAAAAAAAGGCCCTCTTGGAACCCACAGGGCGGAAAGAGTAAAAAAAAAAAACTATCCTTGTACCTGCCGGACACGGAAGAGCAGATCCTTACCTTGCGATTTCCAGCCGCGCAGGCAACTACAACCGTGACGGCCGTTCTCCTTAATTGGTAAGCTCCCTTCGAAAACCGGCGCGACTGCAACCGCAACTAGGAACAAAAAGTTTGTTCTATTCGCGCCGATTGCAAATGCACATCCAATCAGCAAAAGCCTTTGTGCTACATCATACGGTGGCAACTTTGAAAGTGGTTATCATCATGGTAGAAAGTGAAAATATCGACTGGTACAGAATTAGAATCGAGGTTGATCAAGCTTAATCGGGCTCACGAATGCCTGTGGAGTTTTAATTCATAATCTTAATTAATTCGCTTATCTCTCGCCATCCATAGGGATGGCGAAAGTCTCGCAAGTATCATTTTTAGATCTCTGGATATAAAATGTCGATTGTTTTTAATTTAGTAACGACAATATTATTTTAAATATAGCTAAAGAACTAAGTAGAAAGTGCCATTATATGCTAACTATATTTCTTCGCATTAAAGAAAGAAATATAGCAGACGAAGTGGATGTTGGTTTATTATAAGGTCACGTGTTTCCGAGTTGCAACGCCAAGGAACAATGTGACCGCGACAAGATGCGTGCAACTCGTACTCGTTGCAGTTGGAGTTGCCTGCGTGGCTGGAAATCACTAGGTGTGACCATTGCTTTAGAATCGAAACAGCAGAGAATTGCAATTTTGAGTAGGCATAGAAAGCTAATGAAACATTTAGAATCCACTGATTGAATAGAAAGCTTTGCGATTGTTCTCTGAAAAGATAAAAATTACAAGTTATTAATTTAAAGTTGATCATTATTCTCTGTTCCAGGGGTCACCAAACTTTATTCACAGTGGACCAGATAACTGAGAGAATGACGACCTCGGGCCCAATAACCATTTTGTTCAATACAGCACATTAAATACACAAAAAATAAAGACAACCAACATATTTATTTACGAATAAACAAAAACGATCGCTGCAGCAAGCTTGTAATCGCTTTTTTTTAGAAACTTCATTGCAGATACTTACACAAAAAGCGCTCTGATTTTCAAAGTCGCAAAAAGCCGAAATCTTCATTTTACTGATTTTCCTAAAAATTATATTACTGTCAGATGCAAAAATCAGATTGGACCAATTTTGGCATTTTTACTTACATTTATTTTAATTATTTCTACATAGTAAGTTCATCTACAATCTATGATATCTCCATATAAATAATTATATTTTAGCTCATTTGTGGCACAGTGCGGCGGCGGGCTGGATCTGGCCCGCGTGCCGTAGTTTGGTGACCCCTGCTCTATTCGATCGTTCATGTGCTGTAAAGAATTTTNCATAGTTCACTTACCGCTTAATCCGCCGTTCAGGTATACACCACATATGCGTAGCACTATAGAGCAAAAATTGATGTCAGAATTTCTGCACGCCTTTTACAACCTCGAGACTAAGATTTTATTCGGGAGTTACCGTTTTCAATTTAGTAATTTAAAAAAAAAAATCCTCGAGCAGATTTATTTTTGTTACAAAACGTTACCTTTACAGATTTCTAGCTCTACATATTAGAAAAATCTAGAAATACAGTTTTGTATACCGTAATAATATTAGTAAGAAAGCTCTGTAGAGATAAATCTGTAAATTTGAAAACTATAAACATAAATTTAAAATTCTCAAAAAATAAATTAAAAAATATCAAAAGTCGCTACTTTTGGCTGATTTGTCTGAGGTTTCCGCTACCTCACTACGTCCCTCTAAAAGTTGCCACAGTTGGGAACACTGGTGAGCAGACATCTAGGGTCTAACTAAGGCGAAATGTAATCTCCAAACCGCGCTGTAGAAAGGCGGAAAAATTTAAAAATATAATTTCTTGTGAACAGCAGTTTGGGCCCCCCCTTCCAAGTGGGCCTTGTGCGGGTGCACCTGTTGCACCTGCCTAGTTACGGCTCTGGTTGTGATATTCCAGTAAATATTCGATATTTGGGTACTTATGGGTTAAGAGGACGCCAGTTCAGTGGGGACGCACATTCTAACCTAACCTAACCTATTCTAATAAATTAACATGATTATTACCAATTAATTACCGAAGGATACTTGTACGCAAACCCTGGATTATATGCGATTGTTCGAAAAACATCGGGCGATCCCATCTTCGTCGTCGTCGACCTCCTGGACATAGCCGAGGAGGAGGAAGCGGCAGCGGTGACCGGCGGTCTTACCCCGTCCTCGCCTAAACAAGATCGGAAACGGGCCAGTCGTCGTCGGGTAGCGAGAGGAGGAGACTCTGCCGAAGGTGAGTGTAGAATCTGTTTTGTTGGCCTTTTCCGTCGTCAGTTACAATGTGTTAGAGATAGGGAAATAGAAGCGCGCTCGGTATAGAGCAGTGGCGGCAGAGAAAGCGTTGCCTAATTAGAAGCATTTTTGGGGGGCCTATATCTCGCGAAGGGTCGCCCGTACGGCCATGGTTCGTTTGACTTTTTTGTTCCTATCGATATGCTCTACAGCTCTGTCAAAGTCCCAATTTGCTACATTTGTCCTAGAATTGTGCCGTTATGGTCAGCCTAGCTTAAGAATGCCTAATTTTGAAGTACCGAATCTCAATATAAAGTATATTAACAAGATGAAACTGAGTTTTATCGTAATTTCTGTCGAACATCACTTTCTAAATGTGTACCTCGATTTATAACTACCCACAATGTACAATATTTGGATTTGATCGATCAGAATTTCAATTTTCACTTTGGTTTTGTTATAAACATTTACTTACCTATTATTTCTTGGCTTTTGATCAGTTTTTACCGTACATTTCTGATTTTTATTGAATTTAGGCATTTTTTTGAAATTTAAACACAAATATCAGTGATCAAATGAATACATATCACGTGAAAGTGTTGCCAGTTAATAAAATTTACATCTTAAAAAAAAACAAAATTCAAAAACTTTATTTTGTGACTAAATATTTCTGCTGTATATTTTTTCATGTAAAGAATAAAAATATTTTAATAATTTTGAAAATAATAATGTAATTATTATTATTAAATTTATAAATATAAACTTTTTATTTTTTATATACAGTATTTCAATTTCAGTTCATTCAGTTCATAATTTTCTTCTGCTATATTTTCTTAAAGTAAGAATTACAGTGAATGCTCTCACGAGACTCTCAATAAACTGCATAGAAATGTTTGCTAATAGATTACAGCCATATTATTGCGACGGCCGGATGGCCGAGCGGTCAAGGTACAGTAATACCCCGAACTTACGCGATAGGTGGGACCGAGAGATAACCGCGTAAGTCGGGGTATAATTTCGCAATTTGTATAAAATCCAAGTCGGACGTATGTAAGCTAATAAATGTTCTCGTTAATTTTATCTCGTCTTTTGATTCGTTCACGGTTACAAGAAATCACCACATAGAGTCTCTCGAGTCTCCGTAGATATAACGAACACAGAAATAAATAACACAAAATAAATTGTAGCTATGTGTCGATTCCGCGCTACACGTCCGAACATGTAAGCCGAACAATAGTGTGGGGGAGTGAGTAATCGAAAGTTGCGTGGCGCTAAAACAAAAGACGAATCGACGAGATTTGAAAATCGCGTAACTCCGGGTTCGCGTAAGTCGGGGTGCGTAAGTCGAGGTATTACTGTAGTAGCCTACCGCTCTGAGAGACTCGGGATAGAATCCGGACGGGTCGAAGAATCCTTAGGAATTTTTCGGGGGTAGTCCGTCCGTATATGTCGGACCCCGTTCCTAACCACCCGGCTGCCCCATTGTGGGCCTGGCCGAATCCATAATGGGCTTGCTGAAAGAGTCCCTGTTAGTGCCCACATGGCGGAGTTTTAAAAAAAGGCTCTCAATATTATGATCGTTCAATTTGAGGAAACTGGACATTTGAGAGTTTAATTCGCTCAAACTAGTTGTTGCACCGCCAATGAATATTGTTACAGGCTCCAGTAGTGCTAATTACGCGTTTCTACTGCTTGTCTATCTCGTTCTCCGGATTTTGTCAGGACTGTTAAAAAGTGTTTATCAAATACAGATTACAGACATTTGGCAACAACGAAAAATAATATATTATACATTTAATTAAAAAGCTTTTTACCGGGGGGTAGGTTTAAACTTTGAAAAATTTTACAAATGAAATTTTCATTTCTTCAAAGTTTTTACTTATGTTCCGGCTAAAAATTCTTTTATTAAATGTATAATTTTTATAAGTTATGCCGCCGCCAGAGAAAACTTTTAAACGTTTTGCATGTTGAGGGGGGAATAGCCTCTAAATACCGCCGTAAAATTGTTATTTCCTGATGATTTTCGCAGGGATAACGAAAGAGGACACTTTTACAGTTCGTCCAATGAAAATTTTATTTGTAAATTTTTTAAAGTTTAATATACTGCGTGTGAGAATTATCACAGAACATTAATTATGGTCGCCATCGAACACACTGTTTATAGTCTTAGGGTTTCATACATTGGGACTGGAAACCACATTAAGTATATCTCTTGCATCGCTAACTCTCTAAATAGCATGAATGTTTTGTACAGATTACATGTTTGTTGTCTGCCAAAAGTGTCGTAGTGGTAGATGTTGGTACTTTATTTCTTTTACGGGAATATTTTCCGCATGTCCCGAAATGTCGTCATGCCAAATTTAGTTTCATTTGAACTGCTAAATATCTCTCTAGACGCGTTGAATAGGGATACTTTAATTAAAACTACCCAGTATGTAAACATTTTATAATTTATCTATTTTCATATTCAAACTGTACGTTTTGTTATTGTTTGAGGAATACATTGGGAATACAGTTGAACCTATCTAACTGAAGCATGTTTATCTCAAAATTTATTTTTCCCCTGCATTTCAGCCTAAATTCAATATATTTTTTATGTTTATCTCAAATAATTTTCTCTCAAAATCTCCATATGTCAAATTATGGACTGAAGTATCAATTACAAATTCAAAACTCAGCGACTACATTTTGATAGAATAAATTGTAGTTGAGAAACATCTCTTGAATACAGTACAGTACATAGTTGCGATTAACGCTGCTTTCCTCCAATCGGCTACGAGTTTGGCTTGCGTCTTATTGCTTGAAAAAAAAATTAGATAGTAGAAACTATTGACATACTTATTCTGTTAAGATATCTCAAAAATGTTTTATTTATACCTATTTCAGCTATGTACGGTACTTGTTATTGTATTAATAAAATACCATACCTCCAGTAAAACCTATTACAGTTTATTGTGTGAAAACCTCTATTATTCAAAACCTGTCTATCTCAAACTTCTTTTACATTTTTAATGCTTTTGATTTGAATTCGGTCTGAGATCTAAATTCAAATCAGAACCATTACGAACGTATGAGAATCAAGACCTTTCATCCAAAATATCATCATCTATATGTTTATCATTGTGTCATCAACAAACAATAGGAAAAGCAAATAATTGATGCGTGAAATATCAAACATAATAATAAAGTATTATTAAAAATTTTATAAATTTGCTCTCTAAATTGTGCTATTTAAATTTTTACTGTGTATTACTTAAAAAATAAACAAACATATCGTTCATTTCAGATATAAAGCAGAAAAAGGTATTATTTTATACTATTTTTGCGCCTAACTTTAAAATTATTCATTTATTTAAAGAAATATAACGACGTTGTAGTGATCTTGTGACAGATAAAAGTAATCGTGTCTATTCAGTTATCAAAAATCTTCCGTGTAAGGTAAATTCTCCCAAGCTGTACAGATATAGAGCGAGGTATCTTATGACTCAATTAATCAGCCGATTAGCGAGTTTCACACAAAATATTTAAATACAATGATGTTTTTGAGATGGTTTTTTGAGTTTCACGAAGTCCAGTTATTTTAAACTCGTTTCGTTAAGTGAATTCAGCGAATATTCGTGAGAACTAAAATTTGGTATACATTATTTTTTATTCAGTTATTTAAGCATACTAATAATGAAAAATCCAGCACAAGTTGCGTAACTTTCCCGGCTATTAAAAGATTTTATTTAAAAAGTAGCTTTTCTATTATTAATCATACTGTGACAATGCGCGAAGATGGCGTGGTGCCCCCTATGCTTCGGTACCACGGAACCGAAGGGTCAACACCGCATTTGCGATGGCCAGTTCGTCAGGACTGATACCACCTTTCAGGACAGACACAGAAACCTTGATGGCCGCTAATTTCGTTTTTGCTCGAGTGGTAGCGTATTGGATCCGGGATGGAGGCGACACGATAGATGGCACGGATTAAGGAAGTGCCCCATACACAATTCTAACAATAACAAATATCTGTTTATTAAGCTATTTACAAGTTATACAAGAAATTATGGTTATCCGTTACTTATTTTCTTAAGGTTAATATTTTGTATTAAAGCTTTGTCCCCACTGTTAACTAATTCGCGAGTTATAAGTTGGAGAGAGAGAGAGTTGGCATAGCGTTTACATAGATACCTGGTAAAGGATCTGAGGATGCGTTGTCGATACGACGGATTGATGGATTTCACGACTTAACGGATTGATAGAGGAATGATGCATTGATGGATAAGTCGTTGGAGAGAGGAAAGTCACTTAGATAGATAAAGTATCCGAGCGCTTGGGCAACTCCGGTGAGAGCGAACTTTCGATGATCCCGGACTCCTCGGTCAGACGAACGAACTCCCTGCCGTCATCAGTCATTGCCTTTTATTGGGGTCTTTCCGCTTTTCTCCATTGCCCTTTTTTTGACAATGTTGCAATGTCTATGTCCAATAGCAAATTCTCGTCGCCAAGTTCCTGGTGACGCATTCAATATCTCATCTTGAAAGATAAGAGAGATAAAATACTCCACAGAGAGATAAAATCATATCCTTTACAATTTTAACAATCGTGGGAAAAATTATAGCAAGTTTTAATTTTCCTCGTTTTATAAGCCTCGTTTTATAAGAATTGAGTGGAATTAGCATTTATTCTATTCTGTCAGTTAACTTCATTATAAGAGCGTTCACATAATCCGTAAATCGCGCACCTTTACTAGCGCTACATAAATTCAGTGAATTCACTTTTATACATCAATTCATTGAAATGAATAGTTTTCTTTTTTATTATTATTAATATAATAGAGATTGCCTTTTGACTAATATTCGACTATTTTCACGAGTATTCTGCATTTATATTGTAAAATAATTTGGAAGTTTTTGTTCGCTTTGCACTCTTCATCTAGTTCTAAAACGGTTTTTATAGAATTGACACTCATGATTGTGTCTTCTAAATATTCAGGTATACACACACAGCTATTAATACGTTCATCAAGGTTAATAAAATTAATAAAAGCACGTTTCAATCTGTGTAAAATCAGTAGATAAGGCCTATTTCTTCGCAATCTGTATATTAATTGTAACAAAATGTGTCATAAAGTACAATATGTACTTTAGTACTATAGTACTAGACTACATCATCTTGGATACACTAAACTAGTAAAAAATTAAATTTTTAAAAATATATTTATTGATACGTATTATGGTTTAAATATCAATAAATGTTGGATGTTTTGAAGCAGTTGTATTGATTTAAACAGATGTACGGAGAAAAACCCCTTTTCGAAGGTAAATAAATTGGATAACGAAGAGTTATAAGTAACTGAGAAAAGGCTATATTAATAGTAATAAATGTATCACGTCAAATAAAATTATTTGAAAGGGTGTAGAGTTATTTTAATTTATTTCATTTATAAATGTACAGTACACTGAAATACAATAAAAACTCTGATTTTCTTATGATTTAAATGAACAAACATTATAGATTTTCCTTTCCCGGATTTTATAGAATATAACAGGAAAAGTATAGTGATCGGCAAAATTTTGAGCCCCTAGTTTTTCTTCATTTATAAACATTTTGATACTCCAGAGGCCCAAACATGTAAAAGAAATACGCCTTTACAAAATTCGGTGAGTGTGTGTGTTTGCGTATCGACGTCTATTTTGCATTGTATCTCGGGATTGGATGAGCAAAAAATTTTGAAACTTGGCATGGTTATTTCTATATTTGGGGTATTCATGCTATTAAATTTTGGTGGTTAAAGGTCGAAGAGATAAAAAATAAAAGTAGTCACGTGTTATTTCTCGAATAGGGTCAGACTTAATGAAAATTTTACTCGTTATTGGGCCGCAATTTAAAAAAAAAAATTGGAGACATAAATTCCCACTGTCGTCCGTCCGTCATTCCTTAATATTGAGAGAAAGTTAGATATATGAAAATCAAGACCAAATACGGAAAGCTTGGGTACGGAAGGCCCCGATTAAGTATATATGAATGTCCAATACGAACCGAAAGTCATGTTATTTTAATTCAAAACTTTTCCCAGAAAGATGTTAGATAGATGACCGGCACGACTCTATTGCATACTAATATAAATTCGCTATACTTTTATCATATAATATTTGAAGAATATAAAAATTGTCAAATAATTTTTAAAATTCATTGTAGTAAACTAAAACTTAAATTTTAAATTATCGAATATTTTATATTTTACGTTTAAGTAAATCCAACCAAATTAAAATATAGTAAAAAAGAGAATAATACAGTATTTGAGTTTGTAAATTTAATTAACTCAAAGAATTTACAGTTAAATAAATTAACGTGAATATTGTAAAATAATTTTTTGGGTCCTTGTTAGGCACAGAAGAGGCTATGCTTATACATGGATAGGATAGGCGTAAGTTGCGCTTGCCGCCATAAAGGAGACTAGAGAGGTTGCGGCCGACGTTTTCATCGCGAAAACGTAAACGTCGGACGTTCAGTGCCGCCTTCCTGTAAGCCTAGAAGTTTGACAATGGCGTTTGGAACGTCGAGCATGATTCCACTGACGTTCCAAACGCCATAGTCAGACTTCCATGCTTACAGGAAGGCGGCCCGAACGTCCGACGTTCATGTTTTAGCGATAAAAACGTCGACCACAACCTCTCTACTATTCTTGTACCGGGTCAGATGGCCTACCGCTCTGGGGGACCCGGGTTCGAATCCGAACGGGTCGAAAAATCCCCAGGAATTTTTCGGGGGGTGGTCCGTTCGGATATGTCGGGCCCCGTCCCTCACCACCCGGCAGCACCATTGTGGGCCTAGCCGAACCCATAATGGGCTTGCAAAAAAAGGCCCTCTTGATGCCCACAGGGCAGAAAGAGTAAAAAAAAACTATCCTTGTGCCTTCCGGCCACGGAAGAGCAGATCCTTACCTTGCGATTTCCAGCCGCGCAGGCAACTACAACCTTGACGGCTGTTCGCGACTGCAATCACAACTAGGAACAAAAAGTTTGTTCTACTCGCGCCGATTGCAAACGCACATCCAATCAGCAAAAGCCTTTGTGCTACATCATACGGTGGCAACTTTGAAAGTAGTTATCATCATGGCAGAAAGTGAAAATATCGACTGGTACAAAATTAGAATCGAGGTTCATTAAGCTTAATCGGGCTCACGAATGCCTGTGGAGTTTTAATCCATAATTTTAATTAATTCGCTTATCTCACAGGGATGGCGAGAGATAAGCGAAAGTCTCGCAAGTATCATTTTTAGAACTCTGTATATAAAATGTCGATTGTTTTTAGTTTAGTAACGACAATATTATTTTAAATATAGCTAAAGAACTAAATAAAAAGTACCATTATTTGCTAACTATATTCCTTCGCATTAAAGAAAAAAATATAGCAGACGAAATCGATGTTGGTTTATTATAAGGTCACGTGTTTCCGAGTTGCAACGCCAAGGAACAATGTGACCACGACAAGATGCGTGCAACTCGTACTCGTTGCAGTTGGAGTTGCTTGCGTGGCTGAAAATCACTAGGTGTGGCCATTGCTTTAGAATCGAAACAGCAGAGAATTGCAATTTTGAGTAGACATAGAAAGCTAATGAAACATTTAGAATCCACTGATTGAATAGAAAGCTTTGCGATTGTTCTCTGAAAAGATAAAAATTACAAGTTATTAATTTAAAGTTGATCATTATTCTCTGTTCCAGAGGTCACCAAACTTTTTTCACAGCGGGCCAGATAACTGAGAGAATGACGACCGCGGGCCTAATAACCATTTTGTTCAATGCAGCACATTAAATACACAAAAAATAAAGACAACCAACATATTTATTTACCAATAAACAAAAACGATCGCTGCAGCAAGCTCGTAATCGCTTTTTTTTTTAGAAACAATTGCAGGTACTTACACAAAAAGCGCTCTGATTTTCAAAGTCGCAAAAAGCCGAAATCTTCATTTTACTGATTTTCCTAAAATTATATTACTGTCAGATGCAAAAATCAGATTGGACCAATTTTGGCATTTTTACTTACATTTATTTTAATTTTTTCTACATAGTAAGTTCATCTACAATCTATGATATCTCCATATAAATAATTATATTTTAGCTCATTTGTGGCACAGTGCGGCGGCGGGCTGGATCTGGCCCGCGTGCCGTAGTTTGGTGACCCCTGCTCTATTCGATCGTTCATGTGCTGTAAAGAATTTTTCAGTGTAAAGAATAAATATATAAAATATAAAATCCAGCAACCAGTTGAATAACTTTCCCGGCAATAAAGTTAAAATTGTATGTGCTGACATCTGTTATAAAATTTTATTAAAAACTTTTTATATCATTAATTATTATAAAATGGCAAAAAGCTTACTTTTGACAGTAGAAATGAGTTTTTTAGAAAAAACTGTAAATGCTATTGTAATGAGCAAAATCTTCATTAAATTCCACTCCACTCGAGATATGACTTTTTCTATATCCTCACCTCCACGATCTTTAATTACCAAATTAAATGTTAATTTTTAAAAAAAATTAATCTTGACTTTGATCTCATTCTCTGCGTCTTACAATTATTAAATGAAATCAGAAAAGACAGACCGAACTGACAGAGAATAGCTTAGAAAATAAGAGTTTTTATATTTTAGAAAAATTCATCTTTGATTTAAAAGTTATAATCAATAATCATTTTGTTTACATTGCAGCGAGGAAATCGATTTCATTTTAATCCGAACAAACTCAAAAATAAAATTATATTTCTATCTCCAGAAGATAAATCTTATTCCATAGAAAAAGATTTAACAGATCAAATCATATTATTGTAGTTTTAAGCAAATTATGTTTAAATAAATTTATTTAGATAGCCTTTACGTTATAAATGTATTATCTGCGTTAAATTAGAATATCACAACAAATATCATTATTTTAAATTTTTTTCATATATTTTATTTAATTAATTAAAAAGACCAAAGTGGTTTATTTATGATTTACTATAAACGAATTAAGTTAAATAGCAAATATTTCTTTTTCTAAAATTACGTTTATTCTAAAGACCCTCTAATAGAGAATGGAGAAGGAAGTTGCATCATTAACATGACATTTTGGTGAATAGAAATTAGATTTAAAAGTATTGAAATGCTGTTTCCTATTTCTTCGTCTTGCGCAATTTTAAGAAAACAAATGAGATAACTGCTCTTTCTTTTCAACAAGTGGAAACATACAAATTGTGGAAAACACCGGTATAAAAACTGCAAATCCTTTACTGTTTTTCATCAGAATAGAACAAACTAAAGCTTGAATGTGCAGAATGACAACTTCAGTAGTTTGCGTTATGATTTCTATAATTTTCGCCATGATAGCAAAAGGGAAGGTTTTTAAAAGATGTGAAATGGCATCTATTTTAGCCAGAAACGGTATTCCAAGAAATCAAATTTCTAATTGTGAGTAGAAAATATTGTAATATTTTTTATCTATAGTTTAAAATAATTTATTAATAGATAAAAATATATATTATATCCTCCATTTCACTGAAATTTTTTATATATTAAATAACTTTATACATATTATAGGGGTCTGTTTGATAAGACACGAAAGTAATTTTAACAGTCGAGCTATAAACAGAAACAGAAACGGAAGCAAAGATTATGGAATTTTTCAAGTATTTTTTCGGTTTTTTTTCATAAATACAATATTTATCTGTATTTTTAAATAAAGTTTTTTTTCTTCTGTTAGATTAATGATTGATATTGGTGTGCTCCTCCCGGAAGGAATAATGAATGCAAAATCCGGTGTTCGAGTAAGGCAAAATGTCTCGTTTCTAGTTTCTAATATATTGTCTTAATAACATAAAATTACATAATGTATTTTTTTTAATTAAAGAACTTTTGGACAACAACATTACAGATGATATTAAATGTGCTAAATTAATTTACAAAAGGCATAAATTTAATGCGTGGTATGTAGAATATTTAGTAATGTTTAATTTCGTATAAACAGAATTTCAATTATGTAATTATCAGTATTTTACTTGTAGGTATGGTTGGAAGAATCGTTGTCGTGGGAAGAATATGAGATCGTATGTTAGAGGATGCAAATATTAAACTGTCATCTTATTTTATTTGAAATGTAATTTTTCACTTTTTTACGCTCGAATAAATCATATTCGAAGTTAAATAAATATTTTTAAAAATATTAAAAGTTTTTATGATTACATTTCTCAAGATTGATTTTAACACGAAACAAATTTATTATTATATATTCACACGTATGAAAAAATATAAAATTAAATTTAAAAAATGCGTTTAGCCACAGCCATCTACACACATGCTGTGTCTCTGGTGTAATGGCGTCACAGTAGAAAGTTGTTGAACACGATCTCTTCCAGAATTGTTAATTAATTCGACTATTACATTTTCATTTCTTTGAAACCAATTGATATTTTAAATTTTCAATTTATTTAAAAATATGAAAATTCATTGCTATTTAATTTTTTAAATGAATTGCGGTACGAGGACACGATAAATACAATAAAACTTGTGAAAACTGGAATCTCGTGGTACGAATATTTTTCCGGTTAGACAGGTTTCCGTTTTAAAATAAGTTTTAGTATTTTTTCTTTTTTTATTTATAAACTACACCAGGTAAATGCCAGATAGCAACGTTCCTTTTTTATAGTAAAATCACTATTACACACGTAAAAATTTTTATTACTAGATTCAAAGTGAAATCATTAGATTAATTTGTGATTTTTTAAAGAATTAATTCCTAGTTAGTTACTAATTACTCCGCACAAGGCAAAATGGCAGTATGTGTTAACTTATTCCCATTGTTTTCACGAATTACCAGGTTAGATTTGACAGGTTAGTAGAGAAACCTGTCAAATCATGCGGAAATAACGAAATTTAACGGAAATTCTAGTGAATAACAACTTTCAATGAAGCCAAGTTTGAGAGTAGTAAAACATTTATCGGAATTGTTAATGGATTTTAAAAAATATTCGCAAAGTTTCCACAAGTAGTTTTATCATAAAATAAAAAAAAAAAAAAAAAGAAAATGAGGAGAAGACAGTGCAATGAATTGCCAGAGTAAACTGTTAAAAAGTAAGCAGAGCTTTTAGCATTTTTCACCGGATGCGCGCCCTCTGGTGTTTAAAAACAAAACTATTCTATCTGGGTCGTTTGATTNCTTTATCCTGAGAACGCACATTTACGTACTGAATAACATTTTAGAAGAAAAGACCAACCGGTAATAACACACAAGCATAAAATTTAATTGTATGCAATACTTGTGTATTTACAGCAGTAAAGATGAAAAGCGATAGAAAAAGCAACGCTTACTGTTGGTTCCAAATTACAATTTCAAAGCCTTACGAGAGCCTGGTATAAGTTTTAGTCTATTCACACACGAAAAACGGGAAAAACAGATGATTATTCGGAAATTGATCGGTTACATTTATGAGCTCTGAATTCTGAAAGAGTGGATTAGACTGTTAATTAAGAATTGGCAGTTTCCCGATTGTCCAGCTTTCATAAACAAGTTATGCTGTCAATTTTAAAACATTTTGTTAAAGTTTAAAATTTTGCCAGTAATTTTGTGTAGGATACAGGGCCGGATTTAAGCATTTCGAAGCCCTAAGCTGAACTCTGTAAGGTCCCTTACCAACCCTGAACAATTTTAGAAGTCAATCTTAAAAAGAAAATAATTAAATCAGACTATGACTCTGATTTAATACGGATATTGGAAGAAAAAGACGTGAGGTTTCACTAGTCTTCTGTTTTATAACTAAGTTTAATTAAATTTTTATACCCATTTCATTAAAAATNCAAATTCTCGTCGCCAAGTTCCTGGTGACGCATTCAATATCTCATCTTGAAAGATAAGAGAGATAAAATACTCCACAGAGAGATAAAATCATATCCTTTACAATTTTAACAATCGTGGGAAAAATTATAGCAAGTTTTAATTTTCCTCGTTTTATAAGCCTCGTTTTATAAGAATTGAGTGGAATTAGCATTTATTCTATTCTGTCAGTTAACTTCATTATAAGAGCGTTCACATAATCCGTAAATCGCGCGCACCTTTACTAGCGCTACATAAATTCAGTGAATTCACTTTTATACATCAATTCATTGAAATGAATAGTTTTTATTATTATTATTAATATAATAGAGATTGCCTTTTGACTAATATTCGACTATTTTCACGAGTATTCTGCATTTATATTGTAAAATAATTTGGAAGTTTTTGTTCGCTTTGCACTCTTCATCTAGTTCTAAAACGGTTTTTATAGAATTGACACTCATGATTGTGTCTTCTAAATATTCAGGTATACACACACAGCTATTAATACGTTCATCAAGGTTAATAAAATTAATAAAAGCACGTTTCAATCTGTGTAAAATCAGTAGATAAGGCCTATTTCTTCGCAATCTGTATATTAATTGTAACAAAATGTGTCATAAAGTACAATATGTACTTTAGTACTATAGTACTAATAACTACATCATCTTGGATACACTAAACTAGTAAAAAATTAAATTTTTAAAAATATATTTATTGAAATTTAAGAAAATACTAAGAAAAATCTTAAACTATATTTACAAATTTGCTTTAGATTTCTTACCTGTAGTATGCTCACTTCTACGAATGAGAAATGTGCCTCTCGGAGTGGCAGTGGCCAGCAACAGTTTTTCCGAGTCTTTGCGGGAAGTTTTGTCAAAAAACCAACTAGAANCTTGGATACACTAAACTAGTAAAAAATTAAATTTTTAAAAATATATTTATTGATACGTATTATGGTTTAAATATCAATAAATGTTGGATGTTTTGAAGCAGTTGTATTGATTTAAACAGATGTACGGAGAAAAACCCCTTTTCGAAGGTAAATAAATTGGATAACGAAGAGTTATAAGTAACTGAGAAAAGGCTATATTAATAGTAATAAATGTATCACGTCAAATAAAATTATTTGAAAGGGTGTAGAGTTATTTTAATTTATTTCATTTATAAATGTACAGTACACTGAAATACAATAAAAACTCTGATTTTCTTATGATTTAAATAAATTGTAGTTGAGAAACATCTCTTGAATACAGTACAGTACATAGTTGCGATTAACGCTGCTTTCCTCCAATCGGCTATGAGNGACTACAAATATTCGAGTACAAAGTAACTGGTTTCGACTTATTTCTACTTAAGAAGTAGTTAAATAATTAAGCGATTAGGGAATTGGGGACATAAACAAAACCCTGATGAAAGAGCCGGAATATTACTTAAACAAAAGCTTAACCGAACCAATCTCTACCGAGTACAGTGGGGACTGATTTCTTTGAAATACTGTATTAGATGTATTAAAAGGCTGTTATACACGGTAAGGAAATCCTTTGAGGATTAACCGTGATTTTTTTTTCTATTTATCCGTTTTTAAATAAAAATAATTCTTTATACGTTGGGAGATATTTTAATAAGTTTTGTAAATTACTATGTTCGATCCAGCCAGTTATATCCGAGTTTTTNTTAGAATCGAAACAGCAGAGAATTGCAATTTTGAGTAGACATAGAAAGCTAATGAAACATTTAGAATCCACTGATTGAATAGAAAGCTTTGCGATTGTTCTCTGAAAAGATAAAAATTACAAGTTATTAATTTAAAGTTGATCATTATTCTCTGTTCCAGAGGTCACCAAACTTTTTTCACAGCGGGCCAGATAACTGAGAGAATGACGACCGCGGGCCTAATAACCATTCTGATTTTCTTATGATTTAAATGAACAAACATTATAGATTTTCCTTTCCCGGATTTTATAGAATATAACAGGAAAAGTATAGTGATCGGCAAAATTTTGAGCCCCTAGTTTTTCTTCATTTATAAACATTTTGATACTCCAGAGGCCCAAACATGTAAAAGAAATACGCCTTTACAAAATTCGGTGAGTGTGTGTGTTTGCGTATCGACGTCTATTTTGCATTGTATCTCGGGATTGGATGAGCAAAAAATTTTGAAACTTGGCATGGTTATTTCTATATTTGGGGTATTCATGCTATTAAATTTTGGTGGTTAAAGGTCGAAGAGATAAAAAATAAAAGTAGTCACGTGTTATTTCTCGAATAGGGTCAGACTTAATGAAAATTTTACTCGTTATTGGGCCGCAATTTAAAAAAAAAAATTGGAGACATAAATTCCCACTGTCGTCCGTCCGTCATTCCTTAATATTGAGAGAAAGTTAGATATATGAAAATCAAGACCAAATACGGAAAGCTTGGGTACGGAAGGCCCCGATTAAGTATATATGAATGTCCAATACGAACCGAAAGTCATGTTATTTTAATTCAAAACTTTTCCCAGAAAGATGTTAGATAGATGACCGGCACGACTCTATTGCATACTAATATAAATTCGCTATAATTTTATCATATAATATTTGAAGAATATAAAAATTGTCAAATAATTTTTAAAATTTATTGTAGTAAACTAAAACTTAAATTTTAAATTATCGAATATTTTATATTTTACGTTTAAGTAAATCCAACCAAATTAAAATATAGTAAAAAAGAGAATAATACAGTATTTGAGTTTGTAAATTTAATTAACTCAAAGAATTTACAGTTAAATAAATTAACGTGAATATTGTAAAATAATTTTTTGGGTCCTTGTTAGGCACAGAAGAGGCTATGCTTATACATGGATAGGATAGGCGTAAGTTGCGCTTGCCGCCATAAAGGAGACTAGAGAGGTTGCGGCCGACGTTTTCATCGCGAAAACGTAAACGTCGGACGTTCAGTGCCGCCTTCCTGTAAGCCTAGAAGTTTGACAATGGCGTTTGGAACGTCGAGCATGATTCCACTGACGTTCCAAACGCCATAGTCAGACTTCCATGCTTACAGGAAGGCGGCCCGAACGTCCGACGTTCATGTTTTAGCGATAAAAACGTCGACCACAACCTCTCTACTATTCTTGTACCGGGTCAGATGGCCTACCGCTCTGGGGGACCCGGGTTCGAATCCGAACGGGTCGAAAAATCCCCAGGAATTTTTCGGGGGGTGGTCCGTTCGGATATGTCGGGCCCCGTCCCTCACCACCCGGCAGCACCATTGTGGGCCTAGCCGAACCCATAATGGGCTTGCAAAAAAAGGCCCTCTTGATGCCCACAGGGCAGAAAGAGTAAAAAAAAACTATCCTTGTGCCTTCCGGCCACGGAAGAGCAGATCCTTACCTTGCGATTTCCAGCCGCGCAGGCAACTACAACCTTGACGGCTGTTCGCGACTGCAATCACAACTAGGAACAAAAAGTTTGTTCTACTCGCGCCGATTGCAAACGCACATCNTATGAACGAATTAAGTTAAATAGCAAATATTTCTTTTTCTAAAATTACGTTTATTCTAAAGACCCTCTAATAGAGAATGGAGAAGGAAGTTGCATCATTAACATGACATTTTGGTGAATAGAAATTAGATTTAAAAGTATTGAAATGCTGTTTCCTATTTCTTCGTCTTGCGCAATTTTAAGAAAACAAATGAGATAACTGCTCTTTCTTTTCAACAAGTGGAAACATACAAATTGTGGAAAACACCGGTATAAAAACTGCAAATCCTTTACTGTTTTTCATCAGAATAGAACAAACTAAAGCTTGAATGTGCAGAATGACAACTTCAGTAGTTTGCGTTATGATTTCTATAATTTTCGCCATGATAGCAAAAGGGAAGGTTTTTAAAAGATGTGAAATGGCATCTATTTTAGCCAGAAACGGTATTCCAAGAAATCAAATTTCTAATTGTGAGTAGAAAATATTGTAATATTTTTTATCTATAGTTTAAAATAATTTATTAATAGATAAAAATATATATTATATCCTCCATTTCACTGAAATTTTTTATATATTAAATAACTTTATACATATTATAGGGGTCTGTTTGATAAGACACGAAAGTAATTTTAACAGTCGAGCTATAAACAGAAACAGAAACGGAAGCAAAGATTATGGAATTTTTCAAGTATTTTTTCGGTTTTTTTTCATAAATACAATATTTATCTGTATTTTTAAATAAAGTTTTTTTTCTTCTGTTAGATTAATGATTGATATTGGTGTGCTCCTCCCAGAAGGAATAATGAATGCAAAATCCGGTGTTCGAGTAAGGCAAAATGTCTCGTTTCTAGTTTCTAATATATTGTCTTAATAACATAAAATTACATAATGTATTTTTTTTAATTAAAGAACTTTTGGACAACAACATTACAGATGATATTAAATGTGCTAAATTAATTTACAAAAGGCATAAATTTAATGCGTGGTATGTAGAATATTTAGTAATGTTTAATTTCGTATAAACAGAATTTCAATTATGTAATTATCAGTATTTTACTTGTAGGTATGGTTGGAAGAATCGTTGTCGTGGGAAGAATATGAGATCGTATGTTAGAGGATGCAAATATTAAACTGTCATCTTATTTTATTTGAAATGTAATTTTTCACTTTTTTACGCTCGAATAAATCATATTCGAAGTTAAATAAATATTTTTAAAAATATTAAAAGTTTTTATGATTACATTTCTCAAGATTGATTTTAACACGAAACAAATTTATTATTATATATTCACACGTATGAAAAAATATAAAATTAAATTTAAAAAATGCGTTTAGCCACAGCCATCTACACACATGCTGTGTCTCTGGTGTAATGGCGTCACAGTAGAAAGTTGTTGAACACGATCTCTTCCAGAATTGTTAATTAATTCGACTATTACATTTTCATTTCTTTGAAACCAATTGATATTTTAAATTTTCAATTTATTTAAAAATATGAAAATTCATTGCTATTTAATTTTTTAAATGAATTGCGGTACGAGGACACGATAAATACAATAAAACTTGTGAAAACTGGAATCTCGTGGTACGAATATTTTTCCGGTTAGACAGGTTTCCGTTTTAAAATAAGTTTTAGTATTTTTTCTTTTTTTATTTATAAACTACACCAGGTAAATGCCAGATAGCAACGTTCCTTTTTTATAGTAAAATCACTATTACACACGTAAAAATTTTTATTACTAGATTCAAAGTGAAATCATTAGATTAATTTGTGATTTTTTAAAGAATTAATTCCTAGTTAGTTACTAATTACTCCGCACAAGGCAAAATGGCAGTATGTGTTAACTTATTCCCATTGTTTTCACGAATTACCAGGTTAGATTTGACAGGTTAGTAAAGAAACCTGTCAAATCATGCGGAAATAACGAAATTTAACGGAAATTCTAGTGAATAACAACTTTCAATGAAGCCAAGTTTGAGAGTAGTAAAACATTTATCGGAATTGTTAATGGATTTTAAAAAATATTCGCAAAGTTTCCACAAGTAGTTTTATCATAAAAAAAAAAAAAAAAAAAAAAATGAGGAGATGACAGTACAAGGATTTGGCAGCGTAAAATCTAACAAAATGACCACAGCTTTTAGCATTTTTCACCGGATGCGCGCCCTCTGGTGTTTAAAAACAAAACTATTCTATCTGGGTCGTTTGATTTATTCTTGTGTATTTACAGCAGTAAAGATGAAAAGCGATAGAAAAAGCAACGCTTACTGTTGGTTCCAAATTACAATTTCAAAGCCTTACGAGAGCCTGGTATAAGTTTTAGTCTATTCACACACGAAAAACGGGAAAAACAGATGATTATTCGGAAATTGATCGGTTACATTTATGAGCTCTGAATTCTGAAAGAGTGGATTAGACTGTTAATTAAGAATTGGCAGTTTCCCGATTGTCCAGCTTTCATAAACAAGTTATGCTGTCAATTTTAAAACATTTTGTTAAAGTTTAAAATTTTGCCAGTAATTTTGTGTAGGATACAGGGCCGGATTTAAGCATTTCGAAGCCCTAAGCTGAACTCTGTAAGGTCCCTTACCAACCCTGAACAATTTTAGAAGTCAATCTTAAAAAGAAAATAATTAAATCAGACTATGACTCTGATTTAATACGGATATTGGAAGAAAAAGACGTGAGGTTTCACTAGTCTTCTGTTTTATAACTAAGTTTAATTAAATTTTTATACCCATTTCATTAAAAATTTTTTTTTAAATTGGTTTTATCAATTTCTTTAAAAAAAGATCTTATGTTAATTCTTATAAAAAAATTAATGAAATACTACACAAAATAAACAGTGAAGTATATTTTGTTGGTTTGTAAAAAATGCTTATTACAAAATCTGACTTCAATTTTCTTTTTTGTACAAATGTTTGAGGTCCCTCGAAAGTCGAGGCTTTTTACTTGTAAATCCGGTCCTGATGAGACAATGTCAAAGCTGATGTTTTTTAACACAAAGGGCACAAATATGTATAGAACGATCTCACTCATTTGTTTCGATGCCACATAATGACGTGTCCCGCTAACAATAATTGCTCTCCTTCTATATAATTTCTCGATAAGTAGCTACAGGCAGCATATATCATTATATCGGACAGTAATATATGATTAATTTTACATTACTAGTCACAAGCGACCCACATAAAGTAGCCATTTTGTAGAAATGCAGCGTCCTCTATAGTTCATGAAAAACGCGAATTGCATTACATTTAGGCCTACATTATTCTCTTGGTTTTTAGCTCTTCAGTAACAACTAGTAGTGACAACACGTACTGATGGAAATAAAGAACGATAAAAGGAGTAATTTTGTTTTTGAAAAAAATGTATTCTTATAAATCTCAGAACAGCAACAAAACGATGTGTATTTGTTGCTGTATTTGTTGCAGTATTTATATAATGGCAGTGTAAAAAAGAAACTTTCCAGATTTATCACACCTTGTAGGTCAAGTGATGAAAACTGAGTCAGACATCAGATCCAAAAATTATTACGCTTTTATTGACATTGGCAATGCATTTCGGACTTATAGTCCCTCATCAATCTAACCATCTCGCATAGATGACTATAAGCAGAATTTCTGACACATATAAGGATAATATGATGATCTTGCTCTTAAAGACGATCTTTATCCTGAGAACGCACATTTACGTACTGAATAACATTTTAGAAGAAAAGACCAACCGGTAATAACACACAAGCATAAAATTTAATTGTATGCAATACTAGCTAACAGCATTACAGGTAATATGATCCCATTCTCAGTTTTCATCACTTGATCTACAATGTGTGATAAGTATGAAAATTAGCCATATTTAGACCACATCAAGATAATTATTTATTGAAATTATTACAAAAGTTGCTTCTAGCCCTTGGTATAATTATATTAATTAAATTATCAACAACCGTGAGGCAGATAATAGTAATAAGCCCTCACTATTATCTGCCTCACGGTTGTTGATAATTTAATTAATATAATTATTTATGTTTTACTATCTTAAAAGATTGAAAATTCGGGCATGTTTCTTAGAATGTTACAATAAATTAATATATTTAGAACTGCTGGTATGTCATTTAAAGAGGGATGATATTTAATGAGTTCTTATCAGCAGCACTATATGGAAGGTCTGCTGAGGTTACAATTTCGCAGTTTCTAGTACTTTAATGACATTACTGTAAATATTAAACGTTTTGATTTATAGACGTAATATGAAATTTTAGTAGTGTTTTTAGTGGGGTTTTAGCCCATCAGTGGTTTCAGCGGATTAGGCGGAGGAAATCAGGATTACATTCGTTGTTTGTTCTCGAAAACTTGATTCTCGGAAACTCGCCCACTTCTTAATTCTATTTGATTCTTGATTTTATTTGTATTCCTTTTTGAATTGGTTTTACTATATAAATTGAGAATAACGATACAGATACAGTGGAACCTCGGTATACGTCTGCTTTAGAATACGTCCAGTTCGGAATACATCCTGTTTGGACGAAACAAATTTTGTTCGGTATACGACATAATTCAATTATATGCGCCATCAATGAATAACTAGCACTATCGGTGTACTAGACCAGACTAGACGTTCGCGGTACAACGGTTTATAACTTTGTTTAATTTCTTCTGATTTTAATTCGTAAGTAAAATTTTATTATTTTTATTAATCACGAATCCCAAAAAGGCAAATGAAAAGCAACAGAAAACTAAAAAAGTGACTAGAATTACAATGGAACTGATGAAAGAGATTCTTGAGAAATACGAAAGTGGCATGCGTGTTCGAGATTTTAACTGTTGTTTACCGTATTCCGAGAACGATGATATGGACAATCGTAAAAAATAAAGACATTATTAAATCTGCTAACGTTGCGAAAGGGGTTAAATCAATTTCTAAACAGAGATCGAAGACATTAGATCATGTCGAGAAATTGCTTTTGCTTTTGCTTTGGATAACTGAAAAACAGTGCTGGAGACAGCGTATCGGAAACAGTTATTTGCGAGAAAGCTAAAAAGATACACGCTGATCTCATGAAAAATCAAGCAGGAACTAGCCAGGAAAGCGAGGTGTTTAAAGCCAGCCATTTTTTTTACACGAGAACGAATTAATCATTTTTACATTACTTCTTATGGGAAAGGTTGGTTTGGTATACGTCCAATTCGGTATAAGTCCAAACATCGGGAACGGATTAAGGTCGTATACCGAGGTTCCACTGTATTTAAAAAAGTTTCAAATTATAAATTGTTATTTAAATTTTAACAAACATTGTAAACCTCTTTAACTACTAAATTTTTTTAATGTTTTTTTTTATCTTTCTTGTTATTTACAAACGTTGACTTTTATTTTTTATGTAGTTGTTCAACATTTCTTCCTGCATCAAAACTGAAATGCTTTGAACAAAATTCATCAAATCATGAAATTATTATATATTGCTGATCTTCGTTAAGTACAGTATCTGAGTGTTAATGTAGAAATAAAATACTGATAGGATTTTTAGGCTTTACAAACTTTTCTTCAAATTTTGTAGTCAATAACCTTTGAAAAACTTATAGGCCTATACTACTATTGTCAAAGAAAATGTCAACACGGACGGTTTCTTAAGTCCTCCTCGATCAATAGCAGTTATCAATCTAACTTCATTTTGAAATTTGAATTTACCACCATTAAACCTATCATCAGGGGTAAGCTTTATACAACTCTTTTTCAAAAATTTAGAAACCTTGTCATTAAAAGTATGATATTGATATTTACAAGTGAAATACAGTACTATTTACACATACAGAAATCTAACTTTATATTTATTTCCTCAATTAAAAAAATAAATAAGTTACAAAATGCATCGAAAGTTTTAAATGAAAACATTTATTTTAATCACAAAAATATTTATTAAGATGAACCTCATTTATTTCATAAGTTTAAAAAGTGGCAAAATCTGTTTCATAAATTAAGAAATGCAATAATATGCAGATTATTTTACGTATTTTGTTTAAAAATTTTGTATTGAGCACTTATTATTGTGGTCCTACTTCATTATGGGTAAATCTAAGCAGCTAACAAAGGAAGAAAAATTAAGATTTGAAATGTTTGAAACGAATACATAAAAACGAAATCATCACAAACCCACAAAGCAATCAGGTAGGCCAGAAATAACAAACAGATGTGATTAATATCACTTTGGTTGTTGTTTTCGGCCTACTATAATATATTGTGGTCCTTCTGAAGTGATATATCCCTACACCTTGACTTTTGTTAGGAACTTTACATATTGTTTTTTACCGGTAGACTAAAATTCCTCAGCCGTTCTTCTAATAACGCATGTCCTTGATCTCCAAAATTAAGACCAGACATGGATTCATCATTCCAAATCACATTTTACGTATCTTCATTATTCCAAGTGAGATAATCCTTTGTCCACTGAACTCTAATTCTACTTTCTTGTTTTTTGTTAAATTAAATGAGGTTTAATCTTTGACGGTCTGAAATGGGATGCTAAATATTGTAATCTACACCAAGTAATTGTTCTTAATATGTTTTTATTAATTTTTTTGGTCGAATTTGCAGTGATCTGAGCTGCTGGCATGAATCTATTCTCCAGTACAATTCTTTTTAATACATTAACCTTAAATTACTATTAAATAGAGAGGTGTCTGATAACTTACACATTTGCTTCTTTCATTTCGTATTAGCTCGTTTTATATTGGCGAATAACTTAGCGATGTTTTCATTTATTTTATTTCATTTAGAACTAGCTTACCCGTCGCGCATTGCTGCGATCTCAGAAGAAACGAAATTCAAGCAAACTCGTTATGATAAAATTCAATTTACATTTTATTATTTTTATTGAAACTTATTATTATTATTCATTTTCATCGGGAAAACATTTCAAAATGTCGTTTCAATTCTATTTATTTATTGGAGTG
>NW_019384794.1:309082-318832 GCF_000671375.1 Centruroides sculpturatus | reverse complement strand
CTATGAAAGAAAATCTGTATATATAATAGTTATTCTTTATTTTTATGTAAATTTACAGAAATGAAAACATAAACTGTATCGATAATAGTTGTTTACGTCTATATAAAATTATTACATTTTTCTCTCGTTATAATAAAATGAAACAATATCTATTCTTTAGTCAATGCAGGACTTGTCAATTTTTCAAGTCTCTTGAATTAATATAAATTTAAAGATGTTAAAAACGAAACCTATTCTATTTTTTTTTTTTTTATTTTAATAAAACGAAATCGTTTATGTTTGGTAAATATACACGGAAAATAAACGTTTTATTCGGATCTAATTGAACCAGTAGAATTAATGTCAGCATAAAATAATCAACATTTTCAAAAAATTTAATAAAATAATTATCTGTAAGAAGTAGAAGATAACCTTGTATTTCTGAAATTTATTTTACATACTGAAAAATAAATTGAATGTTAACAATAGAGGTAAAAAGAGCTATGAGGTTTTTTTTCAAAACATAAAATAAATATTTATTGATAAATAAAAAATATCAAATAAATTCGAATTTTTTCAGTTAGCTTAATTAAATCTTTGATTGACAATAAAGTGCAATAAGCCTTTAGATTTTTCTTCTTTTTTATGAACTTTTACTATTAACTTCTGCTTTCAAAACAGGAAGTGAAGTGACATTAATAGCAAAAGCATTTACAAACATGGATTTTTTTTATTAGTATCTTGAGGAAACAATTAACAAAGTTTTACCTTCCCGTTAACAAAATTCATTATAATTATTATCTCTTATCTGCTCTAAATATGTGCTCTGCAAGATCATTTGCCTTAAATACATTAATTGAAATGAATTTTTAGAATAAATTGTTTTTAATTTATTAAATAGCCAATTGATAGAGAATTAACTAAAGCAAATAATCGAATGTTTTATAAAAAATAAAAGGAGATTTGATATTAATAAACTTATACAAAATTACAATAAAATTATCATTTATTTAATTTTTCTACGATTCAATATGCTTGACTTTTTTTAAGCTTATAAATATGCATCGTAAGTGGAAGTGAAACGCAATTTTATCCGTATCTATTTTTACAAAGTTTTGAAAGAATAGTTTATCGAAAGGCAATTGAACAAAGCAATTTTCCATATTTCTATTTCGTCACTATTGTTGGTTTATTTAGTAAACTGTTAACACCAACTGTTTGGTAATATTGTTCTCCATCTCAGAAACCGGCGGGTGGTATCAAGTGCATCATGTTCAATACGTACCCCTGGGGTCGATTGTTGCGTCACAATAGCTTCCATTGTAACGATGGTTTGTTCAACTGTCTTCCTGTCCCTATGTTGTGCAGGAAAGCTCTCTGCGAAAGGCTATTGTAGCTTTTCATTGTCCGACTGTGTACAGGAAAAGAGAATGTGCACAATTGTACACAATTGTTAAAACGAACTCCAACTGTACAGATGAAGTAATTAATGTATAAAAATATATATATACGCCTGTTTTACTTTCATTTTATCAACCATATTAACAAATTTCTTATCGATATACATTTCTCAAATTTCCAATAAAAATCGTGATTAGTAAAAAAATCAATGTAAGTATTTATATATTGACAGGAAAGTATCCGTTATTTTATTTCATTTTATAAAAGATATTTTCAATGATATAAAACCAAAATACACTCAATCTACGTACAATTAGTCGAAAAATAAAACAATTTATATTTTGTCTTCTTAGACTTTTATTAATTAGCTTTTCATTTAATTATTTTAAATTTTTAATTCATATATTTTAATTAAAATAAAACAATTGAGTATTTTAAGTAAACACAATTAAGCCTTTCGAATCACATTTAAAACATAAATTTACTCTAATTTACATTAAAACAATTGTTATGTAAAATCGTTCAATAATAAATGTTGAGATATTTTAAAAATTAGTAAATTTTTCGTCTTAAAATGTATTAGATGTGCGTTAGTACTTCGTGTTGATTAATTGATTAATCAACACGAAGTACTAACGCACTGTAAATAATATATTACGAAATATTTTCTAAAAGATTNAATATGTTTGTATATACTTTGATGCAAAAGATATGCATCCTTCTGTTAATTGCATCTGTATGTAAAAATGTTACTGTTAACTATTTGTATTCCTCTGTAAATATTGTTTTAATAAAGGCGATGCGGGCGCCCATGGGGTCCTGTGGGGGCCTTATGGTTGCTTATTTCACACTTTCCTATCTTCCTTTATTTCCTCTGCTCTCTAACTCTTACTTTCTTTTACTCTTCCTTCCTATTCATACAGGGGTAAAGTTTGCACTAAATTGCAGATAGCCCCTCTTGTCTTTTATTAGAATAGAATAGAATAGAATAGAATAATCATTTTATTTGACTTTACAACAAATTTGTTCGGAATTTCGAATAATTTCGTAAAATCAATTCATTTTCCGAGTGAAGAAAATAGCGAAATAATGCTTTGGCAATCTACAATTCGCGAATCGTTGATGCAAATCAATATTAATATCTTAAAATTCATAAGTATAAGCTAACGTTCATAAAATTTACGCTTCACAAAAATCCGATCGAACTTATTACGTAACTTGATATACATTCAGAAAAAATAGTTTGGCAATGAGTTGCGATAGAAGTGGAGTGAATACTAAGTGAGCACTCATTCCACTTTTACTGCGGCACGGTAATTAAAATACAGAAGACCATACTCACGCGCCGGCCGGATGGACTAGGCGGTTAAAGCGCAATTCACACTATCGCGGAATTTATGTCGTGACGTCATCTGGAGTGATCGAATAAGTCGCGGTCTTCTACATTGAGAAAATTTCAACTTGACCGCGGCGCGGAATTATAGACTACTACTATGACTTTTCGGGAGTCTATGTGAAATACAGTGATACATCGCGTATAAAACCACTATCGCGATAGCAGAAAACACCAAATCCAATCCTGGCCACGGACTTCCTGGGACTTTTTGTGGTGTGTCTGTTCTGGAAATGTCGAACCCCGTCTTTCACCACCCTAAGGCCTCAATTCTGCATCCGACCGAACCCACGATGTGTATATTTATAAAGGTCCTCTTGATGCCCATAAGGCAGAAAGAGTATTTTAAAAACCATACTGAAATATATATTAAAATAATCTTTCTTCGTTACAGGCAATTTTAATTATTCGAAAGTATTATTTTAAGAACGATTAAAGCTGCATTTAGAAGAAAACAAATGATGCAATATACAAAGATCGTTGAAATAATGTGATAATGTTTCGTGACTAGTTAAGATGTAGAATACAAGGCTATAGCTTATCGCAAGGAGAAAAATCTAATTGAGAAGAGAATAACTAGATAAATGCGTTGCAGACAGAAACAAACTTGCGTAATTTTTCTAAGAGAAAAATCTATTGTTTCTATGAAAGAAAATCTGTATAATGAATCCTTTATGAAGGGAATATTTTATTCATTGTCACTAGGAAACATCCTGAAATTTGAATACAATCGGATTTTAACACTTTCTTAAGAGATTAATTCAGATTTGTGTTAATATAATTGTAAAAGTCCAGACCTCATAGGTAGAAGTCAAATTAGGTCCTTTCATTATGTAAGTCTACTGCTTTTCTAATTCTGTTTATCCTGTTTGTTGCTGTCAAGGCTTAGTTCTTTTGTATTCAGTCTCAATGCTAAACACTCACTTCCTTAACAGTCAATACAACTGTCAGCATCTCCACTAATTTAACGCTTGGCTGATACCGTACTAAATGGCTTCTTTGACTTTTTTGTTTAACTCGAATGCTTTGTTTTTCATGCATCTACAACTAGAATTGCTAGATTAGGATAAATTTTCTTCGTTTCTAATTCTTCAAATTTCTCCATATTCCTAAATCATTTATAACAATTCGATTTCTATTTGTTTTAAATCATTTTTTNCAATTCACACTATCGCGGAATTTATGTCGTGACGTCATCTGGAGTGATCGAATAAGTCGCGGTCTTCTACATTGAGAAAATTTCAACTTGACCGCGGCGCGGAATTATAGACTACTACTATGACTTTTCGGGAGTCTATGTGAAATACAGTGATACATCGCGTATAAAACCACTATCGCGATAGCAGAAAACACCAAATCCAATCCTGGCCACGGACTTCCTGGGACTTTTTGTGGTGTGTCTGTTCTGGAAATGTCGAACCCCGTCTTTCACCACCCTAAGGCCTCAATTCTGCATCCGACCGAACCCACGATGTGTATATTTATAAAGGTCCTCTTGATGCCCATAAGGCAGAAAGAGTATTTTAAAAACCATACTGAAATATATATTTAAAAAAAACAGAGTATATTGTATCAGTAATTTTGATCGGATTAACTTGAATCGGTTACATCAGCAATTTCAATTCTCAGAAAACTTTGTTCAATATAAAATGTGTTGTAAGAAAATGTTTTCGACTGTTTCTTTACATAATTATAAGTGTAGAGAACTAAATAACGATTTTGAAATAAAATAGAAATAATATTCAAACAGAAAACTTCTTAATTAATATTTTATAATATTGCATTGTAATGCATATTAGTAATGCGGCCTTACTAACGTTGTAAATTTGTGCCGCCATCTATTGATCAAATATATAAGTATTTTTGTTTAAGAAATGCTTACATATTTGATCGACAGATGGCGGACGAGTCGTACGTGACGTTACGCAACCGGACCCAACAGTCAAATGAATGACAAAAGGGCACAAGGAAATAAAACCAAAATATTTATTTGTCAATCATTTTAAAGATTTCTTCATAAAAATTAAATGGAAATACGAATGCATAAATTTCTTTTGTAATCACGAACAATAAAACTAAAAAAAATTCCACTATTCACTTTCAATGAAATGAATTGCATTTTCTCTTTTTATTTTCATTAAATTTTATTAAATATTTTATTTATGTAAAGAATCATTAATATTATTATTTTACTATAAAAAGTTTATAGAATTTTACAATAACTTACATTATTCGAACACGTGAAACTTTAACCTTTGTAAGCAAATTTCGCTCCTTCTCAAATATTCAACTAACAATAAAGAGGATGTCTTTAAATCATAATATGAAATCAGATTCTTTTTGTATCCGGAAATAAAAGTCTTTTTCCAGTTTTATTTTTATTTTTTATTTTTTTTTCATAAATAAGAACATCTACAGTAAATATAAAACACTCTAATAACCAAATATGGAGGCATTTAACTATAAGTCTAATATTTATGTAATAGTTTATTTTGCGTATTAGAAAACTTTAAAAACCTTAAACAGGTTAACTTTTTGAAAACTTGTAAGTTAATCTAAAAATAAAATTCTATAATTAGTAATGAATTAGTTGTTTAGCTTAATAATTAGGTTAGAATATCATTAACGCGTTTTCCCCCTTCTCTTTAATAATGCATAATCGGGATTTGAATGAAATGAATATAATTTAAAATGAATCCTTTAAAAATAATTATTTTAATACATCATCAAACAAATTTTATTTTTCATAAAATTCACTTTAAACTGATGATTAAACAATGAATTAGATTTTAATTAAAACCAATAAGCATTAAAATTTAAAAAAATTCAAAAAGGGTAGTTAATTAATGCAAATAATCATCACTCCTTTCGGTAAGTATTTTAATTTATATAATTTAATTATTAAAATTATAATTAAATAAGGATTTGAATAATTATAATTATTTATTCGTAAAATATATATAATAGTTATTCTTTATTTTTATGTAAATTTACAGAAATGAAAACAAACTGTATCGATAATAGTTGTTTACGTCTATATAAAATTATTACGTTTTTCTCTCGTTATAATAAAATGAAACAATATCTATTCTTTAGTCAATGTAGGACTTGTCAATTTTTTAAGTCTCTTGAATTAATATAAATTTAAAGATGTTAAAAACGAAACCTATTCTATTTTTTTTTTTTATTTTTATTTTAATAAAACGAAATCGTTTATGTTTGGTAAATATACACGGAAAATAAACGTTTTATTCGGATCTAATTGAACCAGTAGAATTAATGTCAGCATAAAATAATCAACATTTTCAAAAAATTTAATAAAATAATTATCTGTAAGAAGTAGAAGATAACCTTGTATTTCTGAAATTTATTTTACATACTGAAAAATAAATTGAATGTTAACAATAGAGGTAAAAAGAGCTATGAGGTTTTTTTTCAAAACATAAAATAAATATTTATTGATAAATAAAAAATATCAAATAAATTCGAATTTTTTCAGTTAGCTTAATTAAATCTTTGATTGACAATAAAGTGCAATAAGCCTTTAGATTTTTCTTCTTTTTTATGAACTTTTACTATTAACTTCTGCTTTCAAAACAGGAAGTGAAGTGACATTAATAGCAAAAGCATTTACAAACATGGATTTTTTTTATTAGTATCTTGAGGAAACAATTAACAAAGTTTTACCTTCCCGTTAACAAAATTCATTATAATTATTATCTCTTATCTGCTCTAAATATGTGCTCTGCAAGATCATTTGCCTTAAATACATTAATTGAAATGAATTTTTAGAATAAATTGTTTTTAATTTATTAAATAGCCAATTGATAGAGAATTAACTAAAGCAAATAATCGAATGTTTTATAAAAAATAAAAGGAGATTTGATATTAATAAACTTATACAAAATTACAATAAAATTATCATTTATTTAATTTTTCTACGATTCAATATGCTTGACTTTTTTTAAGCTTATAAATATGCATCGTAAGTGGAAGTGAAACGCAATTTTATCCGTATCTATTTTTACAAAGTTTTGAAAGAATAGTTTATCGAAAGGCAATTGAACAAAGCAATTTTCCATATTTCTATTTCGTCACTATTGTTGGTTTATTTAGTAAACTGTTAACACCAACTGTTTGGTAATATTGTTCTCCATCTCAGAAACCGGCGGGTGGTATCAAGTGCATCATGTTCAATACGTACCCCTGGGGTCGATTGTTGCGTCACAATAGCTTCCATTGTAACGATGGTTTGTTCAACTGTCTTCCTGTCCCTATGTTGTGCAGGAAAGCTCTCTGCGAAAGGCTATTGTAGCTTTTCATTGTCCGACTGTGTACAGGAAAAGAGAATGTGCACAATTGTACACAATTGTTAAAACGAACTCCAACTGTACAGATGAAGTAATTAATGTATAAAAATATATATATACGCCTGTTTTACTTTCATTTTATCAACCATATTAACAAATTTCTTATCGATATACATTTCTCAAATTTCCAATAAAAATCGTGATTAGTAAAAAAATCAATGTAAGTATTTATATATTGACAGGAAAGTATCCGTTATTTTATTTCATTTTATAAAAGATATTTTCAATGATATAAAACCAAAATACACTCAATCTACGTACAATTAGTCGAAAAATAAAACAATTTATATTTTGTCTTCTTAGACTTTTATTAATTAGCTTTTCATTTAATTATTTTAAATTTTTAATTCATATATTTTAATTAAAATAAAACAATTGAGTATTTTAAGTAAACACAATTAAGCCTTTCGAATCACATTTAAAACATAAATTTACTCTAATTTACATTAAAACAATTGTTATGTAAAATCGTTCAATAATAAATGTTGAGATATTTTAAAAATTAGTAAATTTTTCGTCTTAAAATGTATTAGATGTGCGTTAGTACTTCGTGTTGATTAATTGATTAATCAACACGAAGTACTAACGCACTGTAAATAATATATTACGAAATATTTTCTAAAAGATTGTTCAAATGATCGAATTTAATAAATTATAGAATATATATTTATCATTTTTGTACATGTTTAATTAATATTATAAATGTAAATTTAATCTTTACGGAATTGGATATTTTTTCAAATAGTTTTCGAAGGAGTAGTTGTATCGATAACATCGTTAAATTTACATATCCTAATAACTACTTAAAAGGTTTTTCTATATCGTGTCACGACACAGAAAACCCTTTTAATTAGTTATTTCGGACAAAGAAATCAAATCAAAACTTAATTGGTAATCAGATAATAGTCAACATTTTAGGATAGCTTTCTGCAATTTCTTTTCTTTATAAAAAAATAATTTTATAATTTCTATTTATCTGTCATTATGTAAATAAATTACACAATATAATGATAAAATCTCTTTAACACTTGCACATCAGTCGTGTAATACTGCTGTTCTCTCAATGCTGTTATTATCTAATATAAAATTGCGCGTTTACTGCTATCGACATATTCTTTCATTTCATTTAATTATATTTAATAATTTCGAATTTATAATTTTTATAAATTAAGATTTATAGCTACTGGTATTTATATTAATATAACGAATAAATATAAATTATAATAGGAATATGCGACGTTTAAAAGACATTTTGCATTATAGAAATTTGTAATAAATTCTAATTCGAAAGGTAATTAATTAGTTTTATTAATCACAATTAAGTATAATTGAGTGTTGTAAGGTAAATCATATCTTGAATGCATTAATTATAAATGTTTTCAATAATGATTCATTTATTTCTATAATGCTTATTTTACTTTTGCAATTTTAAGTATTTGCAATTAAAAAGTAATTTAAAATTTTTGACTAAACATTTAAAATATATTCCAAACGTCCACTTATTACAATAAGAATAATAAGCATAATTAGAAATATTTGGCATAATAATAATTAACAATTATTTATAAATGTAATTCCGAATATAAATAATATAACAAAGTTAAAAACCTAAACAAGAAAATAATTTAATCAGAACTGCTATAAATGATTATTATTATTAATTATTTATTAATTTGATTAGTTATCTGCAAAATATATATTAAAATAATCTTTCTTCGTTACAGGCAATTTTAATTATTCGAAAGTGTTATTTTAAGAACGATTAAAGCTGCATTTAGAAGAAAACAAATGATGCAATATACAAAGATCGTTGAAATAATGTGATAATGTTTCGTGACTAGTTAAGATGTAGAATACAAGGCTATAGCTTATCGCAAGGAGAAAAATCTAATTGAGAAGAGAATAACTAGATAAATGCGTTGCAGACAGAAACAAACTTGCGTAATTTTTCTAAGAGAAAAATCTATTGTTTCTATGAAAGAAAATCTGTATAATAAATCCTTTATGAAGGGAATATTTTATTCATTGTCACTAGGAAACATCCTGAAATTTGAATACAATCGGATTTTAACACTTTCTTAAGAGATTAATTCAGATTTGTGTTAATATAATTGTAAAAGTCCAGACCTCATAGGTAGAAGTCAAATTAGGTCCTTTCATTATGTAAGTCTACTGCTTTTCTAATTCTGTTTATCCTGTTTGTTGCTGTCAAGGCTTAGTTCTTTTGTATTCAGTCTCAATGCTAAACACTCACTTCCTTAACAGTCAATACAACTGTCAGCATCTCCACTAATTTAACGCTTGGCTGATACCGTACTAAATGGCTTCTTTGACTTTTTTGTTTAACTCGAATGCTTTGTTTTTCATGCATCTACAACTAGAATTGCTAGATTAGGATAAATTTTCTTCGTTTCTAATTCTTCAAATTTCTCCATATTCCTAAATCATTTATAACAATTCGATTTCTATTTGTTTTAAATCATTTTTTTAAATTATAAATCTGAACAAAATTAGATCCAAATTGATTAATTATTTTCCTATTTAATTAACAATTTGGTTGACTTTTTCGATATTAAATTATATTATTTATTTAGGAGAGAAGATAAC
>NW_019384794.1:229494-308456 GCF_000671375.1 Centruroides sculpturatus | reverse complement strand
ATTATAAACTATAATATATAGTTTATAATATATTACTAAAAACCTAATAGCTTATATAAAAATTAAACATAAATCAATAAGATGTACTTAAATTATATTTAAGATTATAAAAAATAATTATATTATTTAAATAATATTTAAAACTTAATAAAATAGCTTTTATGCAATTTCTATTTAACAAAATTATAAAATATAAAAAGAGTAAAAGTTATTAAATCTGATAAACAACAATCCTCATAGAAACTTATAAACATTTTCAGAGTTACAAGATAATTGCGAATTATTTTTAAATATTATTTTAGAATGTTTTAGAAATTAGGTCAATTGATTGAAAATTCACCTTTCCAAGATTTTTTCTTTTTAACTATTTAATTAAAAATAAATTGTAATACGATTACAAAAAAGTTTTTACAATAAGAATAAAAAATGATTACAGAACAATGCAATTTGAAAAAGTGGATTGTTTGAGCGTAGATAATGGGAAGTAACATCAAAGAAAATAAAAGTTATGAGAAGATTGTAAGCATTTGTATTGTTTCTTTCATATTTCTGTAAATATATACTTGCGTGTTCTTAATAAAATAACGCATTCGTACGCTTTAAAGAAAATTGACTAAACTGTGCGTAAAGCAAATCAAATATTTTTATTGCATTTAATTCATTAGTGATTAAAAAGAATAAACAATAGATAGAAAAATTTTTTTAGAAATCTTTTTATTACCACTACATAATATGCAGATACAATCTACAGTATAACTTTATTTTTTATCATTAAATTACTATTAAATAATTTTTTTATTAAAAACCAATGTTAAACGTGCATTTTTAAAGTGTCAGAATTGATTTTATTTTTGTTAAAACACAAATAAAGGGCATATAATTGTCGATATATTAAGAATGTTTATAATTTTTCCTCTGATAATTTATGTAGAAATTATAAAATTTAGAATTTCGATAAGCAACCTATTATTTTGATATTATATTAATTGTTATCGTCATTATTTTTACATTATTTAAACACGGATTCTTTATATTTTCTTCCTATTTCTTGTTTGTTTTTGTTAAATATTTCGGTCTCTTTGATCGAAAGAGGAATAAACTAAAAATTCCTAACACGCTTTGTTCAACAGGGCTTATAAAATGTATAAATTAATTTATATCTGTCATACATGTGAACTATTTACATTATTTATTGCTAACTATTAATTTTATATCTTATCAATAATTATTTTAATTTTAATATATTTACACCTACATTTTTAAATTAATTATTTTCTTTGAAACAAATCATTTATGATCTATTAATTTCAATTTATCATTTTTGTTAATAATTAAATTAGTTTTATTTATTAATAGTTAATTTTTCATTTAAATAGAAGTATTTTTATCTTAATGTTATATAATTATATGCCTATTTATTATATATTGTTCGTAATATAATCTCCTTCCATATCATATATTTTAAAGACATTATCGGTAATATNTTACTAAAAACCTAATAGCTTATATAAAAATTAAACATAAATCAATAAGATGTACTTAAATTATATTTAAGATTATAAAAAATAATTATATTATTTAAATAATATTTAAAACTTAATAAAATAGCTTTTATGCAATTTCTATTTAACAAAATTATAAAATATAAAAAGAGTAAAAGTTATTAAATCTGATAAACAACAATCCTCATAGAAACTTATAAACATTTTCAGAGTTACAAGATAATTGCGAATTATTTTTAAATATTATTTTAGAATGTTTTAGAAATTAGGTCAATTGATTGAAAATTCACCTTTCCAAGATTTTTTCTTTTTAACTATTTAATTAAAAATAAATTGTAATACGATTACAAAAAAGTTTTTACAATAAGAATAAAAAATGATTACAGAACAATGCAATTTGAAAAAGTGGATTGTTTGAGCGTAGATAATGGGAAGTAACATCAAAGAAAATAAAAGTTATGAGAAGATTGTAAGCATTTGTATTGTTTCTTTAATATTTCTGTAAATATATACTTGCGTGTTCTTAATAAAATAATGCATTCGTACGCTTTAAAGAAAATTGACTAAACTGTGCGTAAAGCAAATCAAATATTTTTATTGCATTTAATTCATTAGTGATTAAAAAGAATAAACAATAGATAGAAAAATTTTTTTAGAAATCTTTTTATTACCACTACATAATATGCAGATACAATCTACAGTATAACTTTATTTTTTATCATTAAATTACTATTAAATAATTTTTTTATTAAAAACCAATGTTAAACGTGCATTTTTAAAGTGTCAGAATTGATTTTATTTTTGTTAAAACACAAATAAAGGGCATATAATTGTCGATATATTAAGAATGTTTATAATTTTTCCTCTGATAATTTATATAGAAATTATAAAATTTAGAATTTCGATAAGCAACCTATTATTTTGATATTATATTAATTGTTATCGTCATTATTTTTACATTATTTAAACACGGATTCTTTATATTTTCTTCCTATTTCTTGTTTGTTTTTGTTAAATATTTCGGTCTCTTTGATCGAAAGAGGAATAAACTAAAAATTCCTAACACGCTTTGTTCAACAGGGCTTATAAAATGTATAAATTAATTTATATCTGTCATACATGTGAACTATTTACATTATTTATTGCTAACTATTAATTTTATATCTTATCAATAATTATTTTAATTTTAATATATTTACACCTACATTTTTAAATTAATTATTTTCTTTGAAACAAATCATTTATGATCTATTAATTTCAGTTTATCATTTTTGTTAATAATTAAATTAGTTTTATTTATTAATAGTTAATTTTTCATTTAAATAGAAGTATTTTTATCTTAATGTTATATAATTATATGCCTATTTATTATATATTGTTCGTAATATAATCTCCTTCCATATCATATATTTTAAAGACATTATCGGTAATATTAGATCCATATCTATTAGTTTATAAATAGATTCAGTCTTTTAATATAATTGATAAGCTATACATACTATTTTTGATCTATTAAGTTGGCTACATATAAAATTAAATTGATTTCTCTGTATCAGATTTCAAAATTTTGCTAACATTTATAAAATATATCTACAATTTTGATGTTATAAGGCGCTAAACATTTCCAGACACAGAAAAAAATACTGCACTGTAAACAATTGAATCGTATTAATTTTGCATAAAAAATTATATTATTTAATAGCATGAATTTGATTATAAGTCAGACGACTCGAAATCACTCTTCCAGAAGATTTTTATACTCAACTGAGTAAAATTGTCGTTCACACTTCCTTGAAAAGAGGAACAACATTGTATTAGTTGACGCATTTTCAAAAAAGAACAAAGCTAAGATAATTACACGTTTCTTTCCTTAGTTTGTTTCCGTGCAATTTCGCTCAACTCAAAACTGACATCAATGTGTAACTAAGTGTGCTCAGCTAAAACGAATGCACGGTATGACATCTGGAGCATTTGCATCGTTGATTTGCCAAATTCTACAGCAATACGCCATAGACAAGGTCGCGATACCGTATTTGAATCTCGATCGATATTGGAAGAAGCTTATACAAGAAAGCCTTTTATAATTAAAAATAGAAAATAATATACATANAATTAAATTAGTTTTATTTATTAATAGTTAATTTTTCATTTAAATAGAAGTATTTTTATCTTAATGTTATATAATTATATGCCTATTTATTATATATTGTTCGTAATATAATCTCCTTCCATATCATATATTTTAAAGACATTATCGGTAATATTAGATCCATATCTATTAGTTTATAAATAGATTCAGTCTTTTAATATAATTGATAAGCTATACATACTATTTTTGATCTATTAAGTTGGCTACATATAAAATTAAATTGATTTCTCTGTATCAGATTTCAAAATTTTGCTAACATTTATAAAATATATCTACAATTTTGATGTTATAAGGCGCTAAACATTTCCAGACACAGAAAAAAATACTGCACTGTAAACAATTGAATCGTATTAATTTTGCATAAAAAATTATATTATTTAATAGCATGAATTTGATTATAAGTCAGACGACTCGAAATCACTCTTCCAGAAGATTTTTATACTCAACTGAGTAAAATTGTCGTTCACACTTCCTTGAAAAGAGGAACAACATTGTATTAGTTGACGCATTTTCAAAAAAGAACAAAGCTAAGATAATTACACGTTTCTTTCCTTAGTTTGTTTCCGTGCAATTTCGCTCAACTCAAAACTGACATCAATGTGTAACTAAGTGTGCTCAGCTAAAACGAATGCACGGTATGACATCTGGAGCATTTGCATCGTTGATTTGCCAAATTCTACAGCAATACGCCATAGACAAGGTCGCGATACCGTATTTGAATCTCGATCGATATTGGAAGAAGCTTATACAAGAAAGCCTTTTATAATTAAAAATAGAAAATAATATACATATTTTAATATGTTTATTCTAATTTTACTCTATGTAACTCACATATAACAGTATAATACTTTATGTATCACAGGAGTATGTATAAGGAGCATTACAGGTGGAATATCAAATGAACGATCAAAATATTGAGAAATTCAACACAGGTGGAAATTTTAGAACCTAATTTGAACTCTTCTAATGAAATATTTAAAAGAATATTCAAAAAATAAAATAAACTGTATTTTTTTCACTTATCGAAATTATTTTTTATGTTTGTATTTATAAAAAAGAAAAAAAAATCAGTTTTCAAACCAAAAATCAATGATTTTTTGTGATTGGTGAAAAAACGAATTAAATAAAAATAAAAATGATTTATTAAAAACATAATTTTATGCGTAACATAAATATAAAATATAAAAATAATATAAATAAATATAATAAATATAAAGTATAAAAAATAAAGTCACAATAGATTGAATTTCAATATTGAAGCATATCAATTAGATTTAAAGCATTTTGAATATTAAATAATAATAACTTTTCTCTTTCTCTCTTTTTTTTTTCTTGCTTAAAATTCGCCTTTTAGTTATCATAAAATATTTATTTATATTATTAAAAGTATGATTAATTTGAAATTTGAATAAATTTCAAAGGTATTAAATTCATGATTTGTTATTGCGTTAGCTTTATATTAGATTATGTGTATTAGAATGCATATTTAATTAAACTCAGTACAATTCAATTACAAATTAAGAGAGAATTTTCAAAAATATCGAAGAAAATACTAATTTCAGAAAAATAAATTTGTCTTTCAATATATATGTAAACAATCGTATTAGATAATGAGATTTGATATCTTTTTAGTATAAATATGATTGTTTACATAAATATATCTGTTTGAATTTATTAGAAATTTCATTTAAGAAAATGGAAACAATACAAAATTCATAAAATAAACAACTTATAATTAATCGAATAGACCATAATATACCACTGAATTAATTTTAAGACGCATTTTTTTTACACCAATGATTATAATTTTCATTTAAACATGAATAATTGGCATAACAAAATTTTAAAAATATATTTTTAGTTCACATATTTTTTATTAGTCATTTCGCCAAATTTTATGTTACCTTTATTAAGCAGCACCCGATTATAAAGGTCTTATTCGTGAATTGTTCAATGGTCTGTTTAACTCACATCATCAATTCAAATTCCGATATTTAACCATCCAAGAAACGCTTCATAAGTAATACATTTATCTCGAACTACAATGTTTTCCTTAATTGCATCATCTTTATGTTGTTACATGTTAATGGGCATCAACCTACCTTTAATAAGTTAAAGGCTATAAGTTCCTACAGATAGAATTATATTATATTGAATTACTTCCGTTAGATAAAAAGTAATTTTGTAATTCTGATTTATTTTAAAATGGCCATTCTTTAATCTAAAGTTCAAAGGGTTAAAATTGAACAATTCCTTACTTTGTCGGAGCGACTTTAGAAAAGAAATTTGACATGTGTTTTGTTGAATCTTTAACAAAGAATGATCATTGTTAAGGAACACAAAAAGGCAAAATAAAAAAATAGCAAAAGGAAAAAGATTACATCGTTAAATGTTTAATTATAAAATTAAGTTTTANAAAAACGAATTATATTCAACAGGACGTAAGTATTTTTTATACAAATATAAGTTTTATGAATATTATTTACTCGCACATTAAATATCGACATGGATATTATACGTACAGTAAGCTAGTTTCTTAACTTTACAACATAAAACTGACCAATAAATATCTAACATTTAACTTATATTTTAATTTAACTAATTTCAACATAAGCGATTTTAGATTTATTATTTAATAATCTATTGGTTTATTTAATAAGTTCGTCGAGATTTTTTACAAAATAAAATTGTAGCAATTTTTTTCTGATTTATGAATTGGCCGATTTTTTACAAAAATAATGCTTCATTGAGCTACATTTCGATTTTATTTATGCATGTCGATTATTAAAAGTATCCCTTTAGATGATTCTTATAAAAATGTACGTATCATCGTATCATCAAAATTAAATTGACGTATTAGACAGTTCTCATAATAAATATTAGATTAAAGCATATAAGCTTTCTAGTCACATTTAAAATTATAATTCAAAAATACATAAACTAAATAAAATGTACAAGATAGTTTAATTACTTATTTATTGAAATTTTATTTAGTTTAACAGCAGTATTGAACAATATTTACGATCAAGTTTATAATATCATTAAATGTTCTACAGTCTGTAGTACATCTTTTTAGTCAGCATATGAGTCAGATTTGAAATAACCAAATCCAATAAATGAAATCATATCTTTTTGATTACTTTGACTAATTGTTTGCGAGCTACATAAAGTAAATATGACAGAAAAATCAGCGATAACATCTGTAGTTGATGCAATAAAAACTGTTAAATTCGTAATGTTATGTTTATTAAAAATCGGATTTAATGATCACTTATCATATTAAACAGAGATTAAAATTTTGTTATTATTAATAATAATTTTTAAATGACTTACAGAATTAAATTATGGTAAATAAAAGATTTTTATGTTTTACACAAATATAACAAGAGCATATTTATTTTAAATGTACGTTTTAATTTTATTTTTTAATAAGAAAATATTGTCATGCTGTTAAATGTACGATTTTAATCAAAGTAAAAACTTTTATTTTAGAAAAATATCTTAGTTCGTCTTAATAAAACAATTTACTAGACTACATCAACGTTTTGATGGATGATAACATAATGGATTACTTATATATTGATTTATAATGGATTATAGATGATTTGTTATTGTGATCAAATTTATTATTAAAAATTTTAATAAGAATCTTAATTATCACAATCTTCACATTTTCTCTATTGAAAAGAAAAAAATAACTATTTTAAGACAAAGTTACTTGTAATTTAATACATGCTTACTCTATATTTGTATACTTATTTAGAAGAAAATTTAGAATACTTAAACAAAATATAGGCTTAATTAAATATGTTAAAATATGTTTGATAAACCATATATATATTTTAAACTTATATTTTGCTTACGTTCTATTGCATTGATTAAAATATTGCTGAAAAAATATAAACTCTGAAAGTTTGATTACGTAATGAAAATTAAACTTTGTTATCAACAAAATTTTATTTAAAAATAAGATAAATTAAATAATGCAAAAAATCAACAGAAAGAATAATAAAAATAAGCAAATTTGAGAAATGAAAAAGTTTGAATTAGATCTATCCTAAATATTTATTTTTCACTGAAAAATATCTCAGATTTTCCGAATTCTATTTTAATGTGATTTCATAAAATAAACAGTGTCTCCAGAGTAAGTTTACTTTCTTTTTCGATGCCGGTTTGTCCTGGGAGGTAAACATTCTCATGTAATGTTCGGATGTCGAATACAAACATAACAATGAATAGATATAGAACGAAACATCTTGTATAGAATCATTGACATAGATACGTACGCGTCCAAAATGTGAGTAAACTGATACTTTATTCAAATAAGAATATGTTACTATATAGACATAAATAGAATTCGGCATCTTTGCCAAGATTGTGACATATTTATTACTATCAGCATTTGTTCTTGTATTTATTTTATAAAAGTGTTATGTTATATTTGATATAGATTATAGTTTGATTTTTTCAATGATTTAATAAATATTTATTTTTTTAAGTGATTATTTTTTAATAATCACTTAAAGAAAGATGTAAATCACATTAATAGTATATCAGATAACAACATATCGTCGACAAAGTATAAATTATCTTGTTTCAAAGCAAAATATTAAATTACGTAACCTATTTTCAAATATGGTTATTCAAAAATACGAATTTTCAATCACGAATATTACTTTTTAACAGTAATTATTAATATATTCTAATTACTATAGCAAAATTTTAAAATATTAAATAAATTTATACGAATTTTCTATATTTATATATTCATAATTAAACTAAAACAAATTAAATTTTTTATAACAATATTCCTTGATTTGTTTCGAATCTATTAAAATAATTTTATTTATATAAATCCAATTATTGTTTTTTTTCTACTAAAAAAACGAATTATATTCAACAGGACGTAAGTATTTTTTATACAAATATAAGTTTTATGAATATTATTTACTCGCACATTAAATATCGACATGGATATTATACGTACAGTAAGCTAGTTTCTTAACTTTACAACATAAAACTGACCAATAAATATCTAACATTTAACTTATATTTTAATTTAACTAATTTCAACATAAGCGATTTTAGATTTATTATTTAATAATCTATTGGTTTATTTAATAAGTTCGTCGAGATTTTTTACAAAATAAAATTGTAGCAATTTTTTTCTGATTTATGAATTGGCCGATTTTTTACAAAAATAATGCTTCATTGAGCTACATTTCGATTTTATTTATGCATGTCGATTATTAAAAGTATCCCTTTAGATGATTCTTATAAAAATGTACGTATCATCGTATCATCAAAATTAAATTGACGTATTAGACAGTTCTCATAATAAATATTAGATTAAAGCATATAAGCTTTCTAGTCACATTTAAAATTATAATTCAAAAATACATAAACTAAATAAAATGTACAAGATAGTTTAATTACTTATTTATTGAAATTTTATTTAGTTTAACAGCAGTATTGAACAATATTTACGATCAAGTTTATAATATCATTAAATGTTCTACAGTCTGTAGTACATCTTTTTAGTCAGCATATGAGTCAGATTTGAAATAACCAAATCCAATAAATGAAATCATATCTTTTTGATTACTTTGACTAATTGTTTGCGAGCTACATAAAGTAAATATGACAGAAAAATCAGCAATAACATCTGTAGTTGATGCAATAAAAACTGTTAAATTCGTAATGTTATGTTTATTAAAAATCGGATTTAATGATCACTTATCATATTAAACAGTGATTAAAATTTTGTTATTATTAATAATAATTTTTAAATTCGTTTCTACACGTTTTAAAGAATCACAGAAATTAAATTATGGCTAATAAAAAATTTATATGTTTTTCACAAATATAACAAGAGCATATTCATTTTAAATGTACGTTTTAATTTTATTTTTTAATAAGTAAATGATGTAAGGTTGTTAAAAGTACGATTTAGATCAAAGTAAACNTGGATTACTTATATATTGATTTATAATGGATTATAGATGATTTGTTATTGTGATCAAATTTATTATTAAAAATTTTAATAAGAATCTTAATTATCACAATCTTCACATTTTCTCTATTGAAAAGAAAAAAATAACTATTTTAAGACAAAGTTACTTGTAATTTAATACATGCTTACTCTATATTTGTATACTTATTTAGAAGAAAATTTAGAATACTTAAACAAAATATAGGCTTAATTAAATATGTTAAAATATGTTTGATAAACCATATATATATTTTAAACTTATATTTTGCTTACGTTCTATTGCATTGATTAAAATATTGCTGAAAAAATATAAACTCTGAAAGTTTGATTACGTAATGAAAATTAAACTTTGTTATCAACAAAATTTTATTTAAAAATAAGATAAATTAAATAATGCAAAAAATCAACAGAAAGAATAATAAAAATAAGCAAATTTGAGAAATGAAAAAGTTTGAATTAGATCTATCCTAAATATTTATTTTTCACTGAAAAATATCTCAGATTTTCCGAATTCTATTTTAATGTGATTTCATAAAATAAACAGTGTCTCCAGAGTAAGTTTACTTTCTTTTTCGATGCCGGTTTGTCCTGGGAGGTAAACATTCTCATGTAATGTTCGGATGTCGAATACAAACATAACAATGAATAGATATAGAACGAAACATCTTGTATAGAATCATTGACATAGATACGTACGCGTCCAAAATGTGAGTAAACTGATACTTTATTCAAATAAGAATATGTTACTATATAGACATAAATAGAATTCGGCATCTTTGCCAAGATTGATCTCCCAAAACTATTTTTATTATTAGATTAAATGTTTAAATTATTTTAATATATTTGTATTCCTGTATAATTCTTTTAAATATTTTACTTACACTTAAAAGAAGAGAGCAGCAAGAATATAAATAGGCGTTATATTTATGAATTCATCGATATAATATGTTATAAATTTTTAATTGCTCTTAATGAATTCAACTAATAGATTAGTCATCCTGCTTTAAATTAGGTTTTGCCATCAGTATTCCAATTCCAACACAATGTGTTTCTCCGTTGGCCATTATCTTATTTCTTCTTTTGTAATTGGAAGTCCCGGGCAAGATCAGAATACTGTAATTACCCTCTTAGAACTCATAAGAAGAAAGCGGAAACGGCCTGAAAGAACAATATCAAATTCGAAGGAGGAACACTTCATTAATATTTTCAAATAAATTTCGACAAAACTGTTTAAATATGTTTAACGTAACACTTACAATGTGATTTTGAAGTTACATTTAAATTTTTTTTTTAATTTTAAACTTGACTGTAACAACAGAGAAGTTTAACGCTGTTAATCACATTTCCGATACTCTATAGTATTTGAATCTTTTCTTGTATATAATATATGACTTCAACGAATCAAGAGTTGGAAATTGTGTAAAGCCTTCTTAAAATTCTGAATTTAGCAATTTCAATAGAAATATTAGTGTTATATTGTTTCGCCTGAGTATGCGGATTTGAAATTTCTGTATAACAACATTATCGTTGTTTAATATTTAGAAATAATCGCCGCTATACAAATATAGAACGAAGGAACAGCTAAAGGCTACTGGATACTCGTTGATAACTTTCCATTCGTTAATCGTGTTAATATTAATTATATTTCGATCCGATCTGTCAAGACTACAATATAATAACATAGGGCACTATTTGTGGCGTAACGTTTCACATGATTAAAGTTTTTGCGAATGTTATAGTGAGTAAGAACCCGAGCCCGTACCCATGAATTTTCACGAAATAAGAATAAGAATGGGCGAATTAACGAAATTGAATAAGAGCAAACAAATCTGCGTAAAATTTGGAACGATTTGAGAAAATTTCATTTCTCTGGCTATCGAATTGTGAAAAATATGCTACTAAATACGTTCATACGAACATAGACATCGAGGGATTTAATTAGATTACACATTTTTCTCGCAAAAAACTGATTTAAAGTAAATATCGTATTACTAATTATGTTCACAAGAAGGCATATTGCTAACAAAAAACGTAATAAATTTATAATTTTTTTTCTAAATTAAAATATAGCCTAATGTATCTATTTCATATAATATCATAATTAGAATTATATACATGTATTAAATATATCATACTTTCATATACATCGTATTTATAGATTGTTACATCATTAAAATACGATCTCTTGTTATTCCACATAAGGTTATTACCGGTATTTATCTAGTTACGTTCTTGATTCTATTTTAGTTTTAGTTAATAATATTAATTTTTAAAACTATTCTATTCTTTCTGAAAGTGAAAAAAATGTTTATATTTAGATGCAAACTTTCAGTTTCAGAAGAGAATTGTTGGATTTGAATAATAATATATATCGACATGTGGTCACTTCAGCCTTTATTTTGAAGGATTAATTAAATCAAAAGAAGATTAAAATTAAAAATAAAAGGCTGACACTTGATCGTTTTTTAATATTGTGAATTTTTTACCTATTTTTTACCTTAAGAATTTAAGTAAGTTAAGAAATATTTTCTTCAAAAACCATGTTAACTGTTACTTCTGTGGTTGTATAAAAAAAGATTAAAAGATAGACTCAAAAATGTTATTTTTTTGTAAATAGTCTAAACTTCAATTATAAATTAAAAGATTTTACATTTGTTCACATAATTCTTCTGGAGAAATGTTTCGTACAATAGCAAGAATTTACATATTTTACGTATTCAGTTACAAAACATACTTCTGTTTTCTTGTTTAGTAACTGGAACTGAAAAACAATTCGAAACTTTATAGACTTGAAATGTGTTTTACTGTTTCAGCGATCGATGTAATTGTTTTATAAATAAATTTTTGTCAATTTTAACATTAATAAAAAAAACTCTTTTCTTTTTGTTTCCGAAAGTCAATATTATACCCTATATTTATATTTTCGATTATTTATGTGTGTAAATCATCAGTAGAAGGCTTTCATTTCTGCAATAGTAAATCGATGCAGTATTAAAATGCATTTTGTACTGACTGTTTAGTTTAAAAGTTTTTGTAAGTTTACTGTTTTTTAAACCTTATTTACTTTGTGAATTGAATTTAAATTAGTTACAAAATTTTAAACTAAACAATTTTCAAAAATATTCTGTTAGTTTTATTTGTATTTTAAAATATTAAAAAATTTTGGAATATAACTTCAAATAAATTTATGAACTTTTAAAGGTACTTGTTTTCAAATTTTAATTTAAAATTGTTTAAAAAGTTTTTTAGATAATAATATTGGAGCATTTATAAATATTATATTTCTATAATTTTATTGTATTCTACAAACTATTTTTACACATAATGCTTGTGACAGATGTTCTACTCGTTATGATTCAATAAAGTAGTACAATGCTTCGTTGAATAAAAATAAAATATTCCTTTTAAATAGACTTGTAATTTCCACCTGAATCACACTAAGATAATCACCACTTTCTCTTTTATTTATATTAACTCTAATATTATTACTTGGCCTTTACTAATTTATATGAATGAGTACAATTAATTAATTTCCAGTTTTTACACAGATTTTTAAAACATATTTTATATGTTTTAAAAAATTAAAAATTTTGATTAATATGTATAAAACGTAGACACGAATCTATCTAATAATAATAATAATAATAATAATAGTTGTTATAATTTGAATTCTTATATGTTGATTCTGTAAGAAAATAAATAACACAATTAATAATAATTAAATAATCAGATAATGTATAATATCTAAGTTTTAGATGCAGCATATAAAATAAATGTATTCTGAAAAAGCCACTAAGTGTTCATAAATAAACCTTTGTAACTATGTGTTGTAACTAAATAATATCTGCTTCACACGAGAAATTATCTAATTGGCAATATTATTTAAAACTTCTTTTACATCCAAATTATTTCACTTCGATTCAGTTTCAATAAAGATCAAATGAAACTTTTCGTATCTATTTTTTGTTTTCTTTCTTTGAGTGTAGATAAAATTGTCTATCAGAGTTTATACGTTTGAAACTATTGTAATAGAACTGTATAATAATATATCATTGTGTTATTTTCAATACAGTTTGAACGTTATTAATAAATGCATAAATATTTTAAATATTGTTTCTGTATTATTTACTCAGTTTTTAATATTAAAAACAAATATTAAAAGCTGAATAAATAATACGGGAATTAAAACATTTATTTCTGAATTATTATTATTTAATCAGATAAAATATTCCAAAATATATACTTAAAATAGAAATAATTTACTACAGTTTAATGTATTGTGAAATTAATGTTGTGAACAATTTAAATTAGATGCTATAAAAATTAAAACTAGTTTATTTAATTTTTTTAAATGCTATAGTTTTAGTACACGCATCGTAAGATTAATGTTTCAACATGTCTTTAGAGAGTTTACCTGCGTTAATGATATATCTTATATAGTTATAGTACAGATAAATTTAATAATTTTTCCTTATATTCCAGTTACAAATTTATTATCACATTTAATATTTAAAATTTTTACGTTTTATTAAATGTATTCAAATAATTTCTCTTTCCATATTTAACATTTTTCAGAACGTTTAACTCAATACTTTTAAATTTTTTTAAATTAAAATACACAATAGCATGTATACTTTTTAAAAAACTATATTATGTAACATTTTCATCTATTAAATAATAAAAGAATAAATTTTGAAAAAATATTCTTGACACTAAAAGAAAATAATAAAAATAAACACTTTAATTTAATTGTCTGAAAGTGCAAGAAAGACTGTAATGTATATTGTCATCTTATTTAATTATTTTATATTTAATGCTGAGAATAAATTTTTATTTTAAATTTTTGACGTAAAACTTCAAATGATTATTTCGTACACGTAACAGAATACGATAATCATCGTTTAGTAACAGAATATCAATTGCAAGAAATCAAATTCGATTTCTTCTTAAGTTTTGCACAGGAAAATATACTAAACCTTTCAAAAAATTTATTGTCACGATGATGATAATTTTTTAATTATTTATTCGTTGCAAAACTATGCATTATATAAAGAAATTCCTGTTCAGTTATAATGTAAAGGGGAAATAAAACAATTATTTTTTTATATTTTCCTCTAATTATATAATTATATATATATATATTTGTTTAAGTAAGCATTGTAGACTTACAAAAATGCTTTTATCTATTTCAAATATAATATTCATATTCTCCACTAGATATTAATTTTTATTTCAGACCATTAGAATTTCTCTCTTTATCGTTTACACCAATTAGGATTATTACATTTAAGTAGAACAAAAAATAATTAATAAATTTTTAAATCTAATAGAAGAATGCTTGTATATACAGTATATATATATATATTTTCCCCCAATATTAAATAATACTTAACTTAAACAATTAAGAGTTATTCCTTCCTTCCGAGGGTTTGTTATATTTAATTTGGTTACAAAACAACCAAAACAAAAAAAAATTAAGAAATCGTGATACTACAAAATTCAAAAAACTATCCTTTATAAATTTTACATACGAGTATATAAAAAATTTTTATAGTTGTGAAATTATCGGTGTAGCTTTATAATTTAAATTACAATTTAAATAAAAACCACCAAGTAACAAACTAGTCTTGTACAGTTCCACTAGATATGAAAGATTTTTCTACGAAGAAACTATTAGTTGAATTCACAGAAATTTTGATATAATAGTAAAGTAATTTGTAAAAGTTAATTCTTGATAAAAACATGTTTATTTTCTATTTATTGTTGATTTATTAAGTATGTAGATTTAAACCTGCATATTTAAAAGTATCGAAGTATTATCTGTAAATATTAACATTTAAAAATGAATCATTCTTAATATAGACTTTACTGTTTAATAATCTTGGAGATTACATTCATAAAAACGGCTTTGATATTAATTACAAATACAATCGAGAATCCTGAAAAATTATCATAGTTTGAATCTTGTACCGCATATTTCTTAATTAATTTTTTTTTAACAAACACTTTGAGCTTCATAAAGAAATGTTATCACTCAATGAATATTCACTTTCTTATTAACCTATTATTATTACCTATTAATTTCTTATCAAATCTGATACAATACTGATAATCAATGTCTGGATTCACTTTCAAGATCAACAATAGAGATTATTATTGATTGTTTTGATTTATACAATCATTTTAAGAATACTATTAATAACACAAGTTTATTTGCTTAATTAATAGGCGCTAAGCTTGATTATATTGAAAATGTAAGGTCTACATCACGATATATTCAAACAGAATGAAATAAATTTTGCAATATTCAACGGTTTCGCGTTTATATAGAAATCCATATTTAAAAATTCTCTCGACTTTTTGCAAATATTATTTTGATGAATATACGAATCCTTTTCTTCTAAAATATAATATTTGTACAATAAATAATCCAACTATAAGTAAGAAATTTAACTGTATTAGAAGCTAATTAATCCAGATGAGTAAAATTTCGAAAATATATTTTAATATTTGAAATCATGAAATTATTAGTAAAAATTTTCTATTTCATACTAACTCAATTTTAATAAAAACAAAACGTTACTGTTATTACGACTAATAAATGAATCCTTATAAAACTTATTTAATAAATATATCAAAAACAAATAACATTGTACTATTATCATTGAATAATCATCATCTATAAACACTGCAAACGATCGAAATTAAAAAGCTTTTATGAAAATAACTTTGTAAAGAATTCTTTTTATCAATCTTTAGTCTAATATAGTTTATTATTTTTATATATCACATGTATAAATATGACGACCAACGCATCTAATGTGTTCAGTAACTTAATTGTGAGCTTTTAAAATAATAAAAGCATTGATTTTTTATAGTTTTTACTTATTTAATTTTATATAAATTGTTTCCGATGCATTGGGAGGAATTAAATTTCAAAGCATAGCTGAAATTTTATTTTGTGAACATGTTTTTAATTAATAATAATAAAAAAAATACGTGATACTAAACACTTATTTTTTATATTTTTAAATTAAATAATAAAATATTTATAAACTGTTTAGTTACAAAGACAAATATATATATTTCAGATGTACAATATGAGTCTAACAATATATATTTCTTATAATTTATTGCCATATAACCTATAAACATTAAATTTTAATTGATTTTAAAGTAAAACTCTTAGAAAAGAGTCTGTATAGATCAATTAGTTATTGTATTTAAAAATAATTTTTTGCTAATTTTAGGAAATATACTAAAATGCATTTTAGTAAGTTATATTATATTATATTAATAATTCAAGGTTGTTTATTCTAGGATGAATGTACTGTACCTCGATCAGCAATCTTCAACAATAGTACTGTGCATGGCCTTCGTCGATTTTCGTTTACAATAAAATTGATGATATTTACATAAAAAGATTATAAAAGAATTTTTATTGTTTGTATATTGTTTTTTTATCAAACTTTTAAAGTTTCTTAAATTATTGTCATTTGTCAGTTTAATAAAAATAAAGGCGTAGTAAGACCATCTTACGATTTCATCAAGTGCTAAGCGATAATAAATTATTATCTGTATTTAAAAAAGTAATCTATTATTTCGGTACAAAAAAAACAGACTTTTAAACAATTGAGAAGCGAATATCTACTCCATCATTTTAAATGACAATTAAAATATTCTGTTTTTATTAAATTGAAGCAGTTGTCTGTAAAATTTAATTACTTTTTTCCATGGTAAATTTGATGTGTGCGATATGTGATAAATTTTAAGCATAGATTACGAGAAAAAATAATCAAAAAGTTAAGATAAAAGTTACGATTAATTTATGAATACAGAATTAAAATGAATAAATTTACNATTATTATGTATTTGTTTCAAATTATATAAACTTAATTGTTAACAACACACTGTCAATACTGTAATATAAAACTATATTGTCTAATATGTATTTAAAAAAAATTATCATTTAAAATTATAAATAACTTTTTTTAATTTTATTTACTATAAGTATAATAATCTACTTATTAATTATTACATACCAGAAATTGGTGAAGATGTAATTAAACCAAAAAATAGAAATAAATAAAGTGATAAATGAACAGTCATGATGCAGAATTAACCTTGTAGACTATATCATTTTAATGTATATCTCAGATATTCCTGTAAGAAATAAATAAATATATTTAAATTCTAAACCTTCTTATTTATCAACTTTATAAATTCAAGAGCAATTATGTTATATTTAACACATTTATTATTATACACGAAAATTAATTTAAATTAAAATAAAAACATTAAAAATTCAACATAACTCATATCATCATATTAAAAAATATTCTTAAATATTGAAAAGTTAAATTAAATTATTGTATTTCTAAATTCCAAACTGTTTAATTTTCTTTACAATCAATTAAAATTTTTATTAATCATTAAATGATTATTATAGATATAATTTTAAATATAAAGTAAAACATTTCTATATTATTAAAAAAATTACTACTAGCTTAACTGTGAATATGATTAGATTAAATCACAATATAAAAAATCATCATTGGAAAAATGCTTATCACACATTATTAATATCTAGGTACAATTCTCATCACATCTTATGTACCAGATAAGGATGCATTTCAGGAATTTAATAATATAATTCCATTAAGTAACTATAAAAGCAAATTGTAAAGTCAATCAAAAGTTATATTTTATGTAACGTAAACACATTTTCTTCCAATTCAAAGTGATAAAAACTTATTACAATTTAAACTAAGATGAATAGATCGACAGAAATATTTTTTAATTTATTTACTTTTACCTATTATTTTTATCTTGTGTATGTATTCATACTTAAGATTAAAAATAATAAATATCGAACTCATAAAAAAACGTAAAAACGAATTTAATAGTATTTCTAATTCAGATATTCCTTTGATAGAGAAGTTTAGTATAAGCTAACCTTTTAAAAACTTTTTTGATTATAAAAGTTATAACTAAATGCCAATTTCTATCTTTACTTTTTTAAGTACAGAAATAAAGTATAGATATAATAGTACATTTACGACATATTTCTGAGGCTTAAACGCAATATATTCAATTTTTTCCTGTATTTAAACAAGAAATTGGTTATAATTCATTTTGCATAAAGTAAATAAAAATTTTGTTTCTTTCTTTTTCTTGAAAAAATTCGCATATTTCTTATGTATTTAAATATTTATGTAATACTTTTTAATTGATTTGATTTAAACTCTATTCCTTTTTATCATCACTTAGATTTTTATGTAATGAAAACTCTCGTAGAATTATGTTACCAAAAAGCGTTGGTGGCCATTTGTTGCTTGTCATGTGATGTTTTTGAAATATTAAATTAGAATTAGCACATGTTAAATAATTAAATTATATCTGATATTTTTGTAATAATTTAATATTTATAGATATAAAAATACGAATATATCAATTAATTAATTTTATATAGACCTATAAATTAGATTAAAGCCTACAGATTTTATAAACATTGCTTATATTTATAGTGTAATGATGCTAAGAAATATCCTTAAATGAATATTAATTAGAAACATTAAATATTGAATTTATTTTCATTAATAACTATTAAATACATAATATAAAATGGCATTTTAAAATATAATTTTAATTAAAAAAAGTAATAATAAACAGAAAAAACAATTTTGAGAAGCATATATTAATAAATACTGTAATTTTAAAAGATATTAATAAATTGAATTTATTTGAGTTGATTCTCAAAAATTATCAGTCAAATTACTCGTGAATTTCAAGATGGATTTAAATATTCTTCTACTTTTGATTCTAGTCGAGTTTAAACTTACAATTTAGCCTAAAGTAAATTGTCTTATCAAATTTATAACCAACAGCGATAAACCTGAATTTTAATTCATAGAATTTTAGAATAAACTTGAATTTTTATGGTACATTCAGAACATTTTAAATCATTCAAGATTTATTAAATATTCTCATCTAGAATGATATATATAATTTTTTTTTATCATATAAATGTCGTTCGGAATAAAATTAACATATTTTGTGGAAAGAATACAATAAAGTTTAATAAAAAATATAGCGTATGAATTTTACTTAGAAAAATATTGATATATTTCCTGTAGAATTCAAAAGAAGGTAAAAAATAGTCAAGTGTTACCTAAAAATAATTTTGGAAGATAACCTGTTAATACTGTACTGTACCTACATTATCAATTGAAATTATAGATTTCAATTGCTTTTCTAAAAAATTGTTCCGAATCCAATAAAATAAAACTATTCATAGTAGATTTAACAAATAATCTTGTTACGTGATTATATAAAAAAATATACATATAATATTCTCTTCGAATAATTCAAATATTGGTTATAAATCTAAACAAAATTGCATTTTTTAAACTTTAAAAAGAACTGAATGTCATTGAAGATAAGCTCAATAATAATACTTCTGAATTCGTTTTTAAAATGTCTGCGTTATTTTAATTTAATTTAACAAATTTATTTTCTATAATTGATTTAGCTCTTTTTAATTTAAAAAAAGGGCAGTATTTGGATAAATTATAAAGGCGCATTTTTCAAATTTTATGCATAAAACTTAAATTTATTTTTTAACGAGCCAATTATTTAAATTTAATTTTTTACTTTTAAATATAAATATTTCGTGTTATTGAATACTTCATTTGAATAAGATTCTCATAAAAATATTCATAATTTTAAAATGGTTTTCTATAATAAATTAATGTTATAAAACATTTTTTAAAATTGTTAAAATTGTACAAAAAGTAATATAAAAGTAAAGTTTTACTTTAGCATTTAATGCGTTTCCTGAAGCGATCCCCAATGTTAATTTATTCTCGATTAAACAGCGTTATTGAACTTGAATAAACTATACTTATTGAAAAGTGTGTCTAATGTTAAAATTTTAAATTGAATTTTACAAGTACATTAAAATATTATTTGCATATAAATAAAACATTTAAAACATTTTGACATAAATGATTTAGCCGGTGTAATAAATTTACTATGTCAGATAAGTTTATATTTTACTTTTATCCATTTTATGTATTTACTTAGTTTTACAGAATTTATTAAATAATTTTATTATTTATAAATTATTATTTTTTAAAATTTAAAACTTTTATTTAAAAATTTATTTTGAATGACCATTTATTTAAAAAATAATGTAATTAACATATGAATTGATGAGATAATAAGCAAAACATTACAAAAATAATTTCAAATCATTGTAATCTTTTATTTGAATGAATAATGCCTATAGATCGGTTTTGAGCGGAAATACTTGGAAAGTTTTTTTATTTGCTCATCGCTACAATAATATCCGACTTCCTACATTTTGTTTGCGTCATATTTGCTAATTGGTCCATTAGACAATTAGCCAGTTTACAGTGCATTCTCTTCGCATGACGCAACTGCCCATTCGATTGCCGGGTTATTACATCTTATAACAACTGCAGCTTTTCAAACTTATCCGAAACTAACTTTATCCGGAGGCACCATCGATACAACGTGTAAAGAAAAAAGTTTATTTCGTGGTTTATATGTTTAATACTTTAAAAATAGATTACTTTTTCCAATAAATCATCCGGAACTTCGACTATTTCTGTGTTAGGTGACGTCACTTAGTTACGTATTTGGTTCGCGAACGGTCAGAGAAAACGTAGAATACTACCTGTATCGGTTTGGAAGGCTTATGGAGTGGAACTACGCCGTCACCCTCCACATCTATTGATGGTTCCCCCCTACCGAGCTGTACCGGCCCAACAGGCTTGTCCAACAAAAGACCTATTGTTCCCCTCCTATTGTCGAAGTCTGGGCTCGCTGTGTAGTTGTGTCGACGAGTGAGTCTCAGCCAGTCCGTCCGTTGAAGCCGATGGTGCGACAGTCTGGTGCGTTATCTCGTTTCATTTGCCAACTGCTTGTAACACGGATACTCTCTTGGTGGCGACGCTAGACGGTGCTGTGAGCGGTGTTTGTTGTGTGTGACCCTTACACGTGTTTGAGAGTCAGCAGGTGCTGTGGCACGCGGTGCCCGTATCCTAGCAACGAAAGGCGGGAAATATCATCCTGGAGTACAGGTGGTGAGTACTGTTTACGATCAAATATTATTGAAAACATAAAAATATCTCTTTGTAAAGTTTCAAAAACTTCATAGATTAAGTTTCTAATGTAATGAAATTACGTTTCACCTTTCGTTTAATTAAAGTGACCCCCCAAAAATATCTTCCATTAATTTTGGGCTGCTAAAAAAATTGATAAAATAGAACCGAAACCTGTTCCCGTGCGATAGGCTTTCTTAGAATTACCAACAGAATTTTAATTAGTTTTAGTTAAAAGTGAAGTTAGTATAGTAGATTCATTAAGCTTGGACAAACCGGAGTTGTGTTTTAAACTGAATGAAAGTTTTATATGAAATCACTCGGTAAGTAGAAATAAAAAGTATTAAACATTAACAAATCTTTAGTCGAAAATGAAGATTAAAAGTTTTCGGGCAAAAAGTTTTAAAACGTAAGGATAATGTTGCAAAAATTTAACGAAGAAAATAAAATATAGTTTTTAAAGTACATTAATCTGATCTTTGTGATTCCTTTGAAGTAATTAATGCTTATTTAGATGTAATTATAAAAGATTTTATAATAGTTATAGTAAGTTAAATTCAGGAAAAATTTTAAAAGGCAACTTGAAAGATAAACCGTGTTAAACTTATATATATAGAAAAGTGTTAAAGCTGAATAGAAGAAGCAATAACTTGTGTTTTTTCGTAAATCTTACTTCTTTTAAACTAACTGCTTGGCTGAATAAGAATGACCCAGATTTTAAGTTTGTTGTTACAAAACACTTGATGAATAGAATGTCTGTCATGACGATGCGACGCTGTAGGATTGCACAAGTTTCGCATTCGCAACCAAACGTGGAAATTCCAGAAATTATACTTTATAGCGAAAAATAGCTCGAAAGTATTTAAATAAAATGATAAGATATTATTAAACTTTTCTTGATCGCCGCCTTAAAATTCTTCATTAATCTCGACATTTTTAAAGATAAACAACTTATAGAATAAGTATATCGAGGTTCTCAAAAATACCATTTGTCTTAGAATGTCTCTAATTTAACTTTTTTTAAATAATAAATATCAGATGCAGTATTTAAATTCAATGTAAAGTATTTTTTTGTATCGCTTTTGCTAAAAGATATTTGACTGTAAATTGCTTTCTTATAAAGCAGAACTCCTTTATAGATAACACAGGTGCCCATTTTATATATTAAAAGACTTAAGATTATGCAGTATTTTATGCACAGACACAATTATAATTATCTACACTATTTTATAAACAAATAAATAAATGTACTAATTACAAATGCATTTACATACTTTATTATATACTATTTATTTATTACACCAAACAACCTAACAACAATATATATCAACTAATATACTCATATATGTGAGTATATATTTACCCTAGTTAATAGTTAGTTATATTTATATTTGAAAAATTTTAATTATTATAATCTCTTTTAGAAAGTTTGTAATTATAACTGTTGTAGAAATTGCTATTATAATATTTGTAACTCATCCTAACTAACACAAAATCTAAGGCCATTAGTTTATACAAAAGCATTGATTAATATTTTAATTGTCTGGAAAAAAAACATTTGATTTTTCTAAAGATACAGCAATTAAATTTTGCAAGCATATTTATTACATTTAGAGATCTATTACTTCAATAAGTTCATTCGTAACTCATAATACTAAGTTTATGATATGGAATTTATCATACATATTAAATACAGTGTATATAGGCCTTTAAGCATGTAGTCTAATATATCTTACTCCAATTCAAAATGATAATTTACTGAGTTGCACTGGCTACATTTAGTCATTGTAATAGACTTAATTTGTTTTCGGAGCTCTTCTTTCTAATTTTTTACGTAAAAATATAATTTAGTTTCTAAACAATTTTTCAAATATCTCGCATTTTAAAATCTATTACGCTGTTATAAGTAAATAGAAAACTTTATAAAATTTATTATTATTATAGTATTAAAATAAAATCCAAAAAACATATCATAAAATGTTATTAAAGTTTAACTGTAAAATGTAGTCCTATAAGTTTTTAATTTTTGTACTACGGTATTGTACGATACAATAGATATATTATAATTCTATATGTATTATGTTAACTATCTATTTATTTTAAGCTTAAAATTTTAAAATATCTTTAACGATTTTAAAGACGAGCTAAATTTAAAATATTAATCATCCAAACTATTGAATGGGTTAGATTAAATACAATAAAGGTACCTAAAATTTAAAATCTTTATTGTATATATTAACCTAAAATCTTATTCTTTTGCATTATTTTAAATATATATCTGAGGTAAGGAATTTAGATAATCAGTACTTTAACATTTAGACTGGAGGGTCAAGAAGTTTTAAAGTCTAATTTTTAAATAAATTTAAAGTTCTTTTTTCAAAATAATATACAATTTAATCATTATTTATTCTATAATTTTACATTTTAGTTATTAAAAACATTCAGATTGCTTGCGTTATATTAGTACTGTAATCGATTAAAAATCTTTCCAAGATTAACTACAACTATTTAAAATAATTATAAATAAACAGATAATGTTTAACTTAAAACAGTTGTTAATTTAATACGCCAGGCAACTGTCACAACAGTGGTTTTACTCATCTCTTTATTTATCATTAATATTTTTAATTTACATATAAAATTCAAAGTATAAAAATGTAAAATTGATATAAAACTCTTGTTACCATGGATTATAAAATCATAAAATATTAAAAATAGTTTATTACTAATCAAAAAGAAATTTTACATATAGTCAACCTGTTCGGTAAATCATTCAAGAGGATAACATTTATTATAAGTTTATAAAATAGGATTTAATGCGAATTTTAATGTAAGAAACTTTTCTTGCTGATATATTTTTATAATTGATAATTACTTAAAGTTTAATGTACTTTTTTATTACATAACCATGACGAATTTAATAAAATATTAATATAAGTTGGCCAGACACGTCGTGTTAGGGTCAAACGAAGGATAAAAAAAAGTAAGAATAAGAAGAATCAAAGGGATCAGATCCCGGATCTTCCCGATAGAACACAAAAACGTCCTTATTAAATTTAACAATTAATGTTATCATTGCGTCAAAGCTTTATTATTTAAAATCCCTCTTCGTAAATTAAATTTGATACTGAATTATAACGTATGATATTACTTTTAATAAGGATTGCACAAGTTTCGCATTCGCAACCAAACGTGGAANAATTAAATATTCATTTATCTTATATTTTAAAATGTTTCTTAATAAATAATAAATAAAGAAAACTTTTTATTTTGTTAGACTAAAGTAAAACAAAATAGAAAAGAGTTAATGCTTTACTGTACTGTAAGTCTACTTTCTATTTTACATTTTGTATTCTTTTTAAAGATGCTTTTACTAATTTAATTAATTTTTTCTTTTTCTTGCAAATAAGAAAAAAAATCAACATCTTTAAAAATTAAAAGCGTTTTCCTTGCTATTTAATGAAATCAATCTACCTAATTCATTCCAATGTTAGTCAATAACAAATATCTAAGCTTCGAATTTTTTATTCTATCCTTTCCACTACGAAATATTATTAAAAACTTTAATTAAATTTTTCATATATTGCATTTTATTTCCTCGATAGGAATAAATTTGTTTTTTTTTATTTTTTATTTTTATAACTGATAATACATAAGTTACTTTTATATATTGATAGAAACACAACTTTACTATTAATTTTACATATTTAACGAAACATAGAATAAAGAGAAATTATAATTTAACTACAATATATTTAGAAAAACTTTTTGGTTTGGGTAATTCATGAATTAATTTCTAAAGTATTAAAAGTTAAATATGTATAAATAATGTTTATTTTTTACAGTGGTATTAATCTTTGTTAGTTGCTTTATTCCTAATTACAGATTTTTTTTTCTTGTATTATTAAAATTTGCATGCTATTTAATTGTTAATATAGTAAAAATATTAATATTATGTTGAACACAATTACGGAAGTGTAGTACGAAGAATTTATTAATAGTACATCTTTCCGGATTATTCAGATACATACAGAACTGGATTATCCACAACATTACCTCATAATATTTGCAAAGATTCGTTCGTTTTGTTTTTGTAATGTTTATAATAAACATATTCTAGTTTTCCAGACTTTAGCTAATAATTTTATAATAAATTACTAGTCTACATTCATTTAAACAAAATATATTCAATTTGATAAATTTTTTAAATTAAATTTATGATTGTATACGTTCATATTTGTGAAATACAGTATTTTATATAAAAACTTTTAAAAGTTTTTATATAAAATACTAAAACTTAAAAGTTTTTACTTAATATATTACGAATATTATTATTAGTTTTACTTTCAAACTATTAAAATACTTAAAATTTAATATTCTAGAATTGGTATACATCATAAAATTAGATGTTTTATTCAATTATCTTGATAAAAATTTGATCTTTCGATGATTTTCTATTGGACTAATAACAAAAATTTCTAGTATCTATAACGTTTTCTATCAGATTTATATGTTATTTTTAAATATTATAGAATATAAAAATACTGAATTTAATCATTAGTTTCAGTTTTGGATATTTTTACAAGAATAGATCCATATCTGTTTCTATGTAAATATCTAATAATATATCACGATTATGAAAAGCAAATTTTTTTATTTTTATCAAAAATGTTTTAAGTTATTTATTACCGTTTTGCACTGTTTTCTTAAATTGAAAAATAACTTTTATGATATATGTAATTTTCCTTTTGAAATTAATAAATATTGATATGAATAATTATCAAACAAGGCACAATTCTTAGCATATTTTTTCTTTTAATTACATATTTATTATTTAACCTTCAGTTTTTCCCAAGTAAATAATTTTGTTAAAAGTTTCAACGTTCTTAATTAAATTTTTTTATTATCTTATTATCTTATGATTTATTGTTTAATAAGAGAAAATATTTTTTTAGTACTCTTCAAACTAAAAATTTATTCAACCAATATAATACAGGTACTCTCTTAATATATTACATACTCTGCTAAACATTCAAATAAAATAAAACAATTCTAAAACAAAATATAACTTATGGTTTTGATTGGATGATTATAGTTTTTATTTCGATTCATATGATTCGCTGAATCGGAAAATTTTTAGATTTTATTGTGTGTTCTAACTCTTAATAACTTATATTTGTTTACGAGTTAAAAAAATAATAAATATCTTTTTCTGACGAAAGTTATTTGCAAAATAACTCAAGATTTATTTAATATAATATTTTATTTGAGTTTGCTTGCTTTTTTAAAACATTTATTCCGCTTTTTAAAGCTTAAAATAATGCTGTATATTAAATTATGTTTTTTGTGCTTATAGTCTTTTAATTTATGTAATTTACGTATCAGAATAAGCAAATAAAATAATTATAAATTATATTATTTAAAAATTATTCAAATATATTAGTAACTTGAAAGAATAAAAATTTGTTCGTATTGTTGATGTAAATGTCTATTAATATGTGAGAAATAAATTATTATATTTATCGTTGATAATATTCAAAATTATTTATTTTACTTAAAACTAACGCTCACGTTTTTGTGTTCATATTAATTTATAATCATTCATTTTATTATGAATGAATTATTTTTATTGTAGACATTTCTGATTTAAATATATCTAATTTTATTTGTTGTAATATTTACATAATTGATAGATTTATTCAATGATATTTAAATCGTTTTACCAATTGTCGAAACATAATTGGAATGATAAAGTTAGTAAAATTTAATAGATTATCTAACTGCAATATAAAATTAATTTGAAATTAATTTACAAAACTACACGTCGAATCACGAAATTCTATTATCGATTTCATTGTAATCAAATAAATAAATAGAATGACTTATTGAATTTGATATATAAATAATACAGGTCCAAATTACCGAGGACCAAATAATACAGGTCCAAATTTCAATACTAAAATTGTATTAATATTAAGAATTTATATGATTGTCATTTTTATTGTAGAATTTATGAATATATTTTTAGGGTAATTTGTACTCTAGGAAATTATCTTTTCTGTTATTTAATTAAACTTTGAAAAGGATAATTAAATTTTCAATTATCAATATTCAATCTTTAGTAATATTTACAATGAATAATTCTTAACAATATTATAAATTTCGTAAGCAATACTCTATAATAACTGTTAACAAATTTATGATTTATATATTGAAAAGTGTTTTTCGCTGGGTAGTTTTCTCAAATTATATTTCTAATTTTTCAATCCATTCTAATAGAATTTAAAAAACTTAACATTGTTATTTTTAATTTCTAACTGAAAATCTCTCATAAAATTATTAAAATTCCAAAAAGAAGTAAGGTATTTTATACGATTTTGACAAAATTCTTTTAAGCAAATTTGAATTAAAACTCGAATAACATTTACTTGATGTTGTATATTTAGTTTTAAATTAACTTCTATTTTAAAATTAGAGTTTTTTTAACGTTTGAAAATTAATTATTTCTCTATTATTTCGTATAGAACGACTCATCATGAATAAAAACAAGCGAAAATTTATCAATATCAAAACATAAAAGAATTTTTATTCTTATATAATAAATATATTTTAAAACAATAGAATTAAAAAACGAAAATTCAGAATTAAAATGCATATTTCTTATGTTATTCAGTGTTTATATAAAAACGCATTATCAAGCTTAAAATTAGCTTGATGATTGCAAAATTATGATTTATGCACTTATTGTCTTTGAAAAACAAAACGGCAACTTTTCATTGGCTTATTACTACAAGAATACATATCGATTATTTTATGACCACGCCTTTGCAACTACGTATCTTGTTGATATTATTTTCATTGTAACCACGCCTACTTCATTACTGCAGTTTAAAGCTAGTCGTTACCTACTTTTGTTAATGTGGTCTTTAGGATTTGTTTTTAATTAAACTTGAAACGTGGTTATCTCAGAAGATTGTCATCCTTTTAAACTTTTAAATATTCATTAATCGTAATTAATTATTTAAATAAAATCTTTATATGTAATTTATTTTAGTTATAAATTAACAGACACGAATTAAAGTAATTTAATGCAGTGTATTTTTTATAATTTCATATTTTAATGAGTCATTTAGTTTAAATTTATGAATATTTTATAGTTTATTAAAAATATGTTGTTCTTATCCAGTTGAAGATATAATAAATATTGATTTCGACATAAATTATTTGTAATTCAATTAATTATTACTTTATCTTCTAATGTCTTTCGTGTATTGAAAATGAATTTTATATAATTTTTTTTTAACTATTAATTAATAGATGATTACAAACTTTTTTACTTAAGTAATGAGATTCGCAATTTTTATGAATGTTAAAATGAAGAATTTATTCTTACATAAATAATGTAAATTGTTTTTTTATAAATTGCATGTAAATATGTATATTCTTTACATATAAAAAAAATACGACTATTGATGAGTAAACTTGACTAGTTTATAAGAAAAAATATTGTTTATAGAATAAGAATATGATGAGTGATAAAAAATTATTAAAGCAGTAAATTGCTAATTATTTTTACAACGTACTGTACAACAAAATAATAGAACCTTTTATGGCTACTTTTCAAAATAGACAATAGTATGTAATCTTTTTAAAAAATTAAATTTATAAATCATCATTTTAATTACGCGAAATTTAATTCAATTCGTTAATACTGTAATTCCTACTTGACATATTAATAAAAAAAACTATAGTATTTTATTAATTTTACTTATTTGATAACTAATATAAAAGATAGAGAAAGAAGAAAAGTAATTTTAGATTTAGAAACGAAACGATTTTGTAAAGTTTTATAAACATAAAATATAACTAATTAAAAAAATTAAATTTTTAATTCACAAAAATCATTAATTTTTTTAGTAAATAAATAGTTACGTAAGTAATAGCGTAAACGAAAATTATTTTGAAATCCTAAATATTGGTAAGATTTGACAGATTAATTTTCTCCAAATTACAAGCAAAAAATGGCATATTATTTTCCTGTGTTTCTATTGTCGAAAATTTAAACATTCTTTTCTTTTAAAATGTTACGCTTATTTAAATGTGCAAATCTTGATAACCTTGAAAAAAATTAGTTTGTACAAAGTTCGCCTTCATTTTACAGCTTATCATTACGTTCTTTATTCTGAATTGTTTTAGCGTTTTCCTTTCAAAAATTCTTGTGAAAGAATGTGCTAACTTTTCTTATAATTTTATTTAATGAATTATTTGTTAATCCTTTAATAAAGTTGTTTTACTTTATCATAATTAAATTATTTTTTAAAGTAAGACTTAAGTTTGCAATGACTTTTATAGCAATTTTATGGTTTGATTTAATAGCACAATTTAAGGTTTACTGAACTAAATAGGATACAGAAAGTGTATTTAGCTGTGTTTATATCTTTTATTATCACATCTTTGTAAAATATTGTTATAATTCAATAGTATTTTATTGACAAATGTTAGACTTATTTTATGTATACTAGTCTAAATACACTAATGAAACGTTCTGTATGATTTTTTTCAAACTCAATTTATTAAATCTATTATTGCCGTTATATAATTTAATAGAAGTTAATTATGATAGCCATTTATAATTTTATAATTATAAACTTTCACAATTCTTTATAAAAGAAAAATTCATTGCAAATTTAAAATTACTTAATTTTTAGAATTTAATTTGTAGTAAAAATTGCATGAAATGTTAAATTTCGTTATTTTTTATGGAGGGTTTTATGTTTTATTAGACTATCAACTAGTTCGATTATAATGAAACACTAATAGCATTATAATGGAAAAATTCCTATGTAAAAATAGCATTATCGTGTCCCGCTGCCACATACTAACACCTGCAAAACCAGCTCCGATTTCCGCAATCGAACGTCCCTTTCTGACATCGCGGCACAAGATGACGTCACAACAGGGATAGATAGTCACGCAGCGGGATGCATAAGAGACTGTTCCTATCCACCCCGCACACCACTTCTATTCCCTTCTATACACATCCTGAGTGAGACAATGAAGTGACAATCTCTATTGTTACGCAATAATAGAATACATCCTGTTGCTGTGTGTCCGTGTCTGGCTTACTCATACGCAAGAGGAGAGTTTGAAGCAGACACCTCTTCGCTATAACAATTATTATTCGCTATGCAAGTCTTAGGGAAGTTGACAATTCTATCTTTATTGTAGACGATGTTAAAACAAAACAAAAAAAAAATCATATGACGCGTGACTATAATGAAAATAAAGAATGAATAGCATTATTAATATTCAATTTTAAAAACCTGTTTTGCTAGAGGAATAAATTTATAACCGAAGAAAACAAGCGCTAATTAGATTTTATTTCGTGTATTTGTTTTCAAAATACTAGTTATTACACGATTCGAAAGTTGACTGACAATTCATAACTTTGACATTAATCTAAAATTATCTTTAATCTGTTGAATTTTATTTATAGATAATTAAATTGATAAGTTACAGAATAATTTTTATTGACAGGCGAATCACATAAACACAGACATGCAACTAACCATTAACGTAAAACACTTTTAATGCTAAAGTAATTTATAAAAGAAATAAAAGTATATTTTTAATCTATTTTTAATTATCCGGATCTTAGCTTAATCCAAAATAAATGAAAGCATCGAAGGAGAAAAATCAATAATGTCCTGGATAATTTAGAAGTGTGAATCAGTATAAAAACTTTATTACTTTCCTTATTTATGAAAAATTTAAGAAGTATTAACACGCAAATTCTACGACGTCAAAACGAATAATTCATTCACATTAATTTAATTTCTAAGTTGTCAACATTTTTAATAGACAATTTTTTTTTAATTTATATTATAGGTCTACACTTTATGCAATTATGTTGTTGACTACTAAATTCTATTCAGTGAACCTTGAAATTTAAATTATGATGTTTTTATAATTTATAACAGAAAATGAAAATTACGTAGAAAATTTTAATTTTTAAACCCTAATGATAAATTTATTCTGTATATTTTAATTCTTAAATTATGCTTAATGTATTTTTTTTTCTTTTTTTTTGTGCAATTACAAATTCATATTACGTATGCATTAGAAAAATATTATTTAAACTTTCATTTGTAAAAGATCTTAACAGATAATTTTTATTAATGTTAAAAATATTTTAAAATAAAAGTGTTAAGAGTTATATTCAAAATTAATGATGTATTATATAATAATAATAATCTTACTGGTACGCAATGCATATTTAAATGATTTGTTTCATTTATGCCAACTTTTTTCTATTTGTATTTTATTGATTCTAAGGAAATTTGTATAATTTTAAATAATTAACAATATCTGTTAAATATATATCCTATATATTCATATATATATTTAACAGATATATAATGTACTGTACCGTACAGTACTGTACATTGAGTATGTATATTCGAAGTAAAAGAATTGAATGAAATGCATTGAAGAAAGCAAAAAAACAATTGGCTACAACACAAACTTTCCAGAATTAATAGATTTTAAACTTCATACAACTTATCTGAAGGAATAGACCTTGAAGAACAAAAGAATCGAAAACAAAACATCATCATTAGAATTTTTTCCTTTGCTTGTTATAATAGACACATTAATAGGCCTAATCCTACATTGTTAAATCTTGAATTAAGTAAATACTATAGAAGATATTCATTTTTATTATATAGCTTTCAAAAAAGTTTTTATTTGATTGAAAAATTATAAGAATAGCCATTCAAATATATTTAAGATGAACTTTTTAATTGTAGTTACAATTGATAGTTTCGTTCATAAAACCAATTCGTTAATAAAATAATAAGCTGGAAACGAATCTGTTTTATATAATGAAAACTACATTTAACTTGCCGAGTGTTTTATTGAAAATATATTACTTTGTATTTTTAAAACATTACATAAGTAAAGTCTGAAGTAATTTATAGAAATGTTTAAAATAGCTGTTCGTGTAAAACGTAATATAATAGCAGGTCCTAATTAGAAAAAAGTGATGATTTGCATGTTTCATTTTAAAATACTATTTATAAATCATAGTCATATTTAACAAGTTTCGAAAGAAATGTTAGTAGCATCGTGGTATTTATTTTTCCCACCATTTTGAATAATAAAATCTGTTCCGACTTTTTTCTTGTTTCACCATTCGGAACACACTCTACTCATAATGCTACAAGGAACAAGGCTGAAATTTTTTAAACAACGTGCCTATCCAACCATAAAATAGTCTTGGTTATCGTTTAAATTGAATAGATGCTATTTTGTGTAATTATGATGCATTTCACCAGCATTCGAAAAGATCTTACTATTCACTATTCAAATGTCTAATCTTTTTATTGTGTTAATTTTTAATAAGTAGAAATTACTTTATATTTTAACTGTAACTCTTATATAATTATAAACATTCGGCGCTATTCTTTCTCGTTTCCTATTTAAAAGTATTAAAAATTAAATTTTAAAAGATTAAATTTGTTTAGTTAAAACATTTTTTAGTTAAAACATAAATTTGTTTAGTTAATATGAGATGATTTATCTCATATAAAACTATTTTTCATTTAGTAGCTTGATATTTCTGAAAACTTTCTGAAACTAATCTGTGCATTTCGATTAAATATATTATTTCAAAAAATTTTTAAATAATAAACTTTCGTTGAATCATCAAATCATGCTCTTAGCAATATTAAAGTTTTAAAATGAATTTATATTCATTACTTAATACAGGTGTTAATTCTATAATTTGTGTATTAAGGAAGCAATTTTTAGAATTAGCTTGCAGGACTATAAAGTAGTCTTGTAGGTTCTGGGGAATTATTGAACTAATCCCATGCTTTCGCTCACCTTTTCCCTCCCTTTGGCCCTGAATAAGGTCCCGCTCCACTAAACGGGTCAGCCCCAAGTTCACTGCACCTGCTTTTTTATCCCCCGTTTTCATCGATAACCCAAATTCTCGCATTGATGCTCAAACCGGTCAAGTTTTATGCACACAGACAATATGCATCATTTAAAATTTTACACGACAACATCATGCGAATTAAATGAAACTTGTTTAAATAAATAAATTTAGGATCGTCGTTCTACAAAAGACGTTTAATATCCACTTGCGAAACGCGAAAGCTTTTATAGGTTATCAATAAAAGGTGGATAATTTGTTACAGTTATGAATATGATATCGATTGTTTAAGCACGGATATATCTCGTTATGATACAGGATATATTAAAGAGTATTTCGCAAGTTTAAAGGATGTAATCTTTATTGCATAATATCGATAAAAATTTTTGTGTTGACCAAGTGTGAAAAAAAGGTTATGTGACCTTTACGTGGAGTATGCATTATATTTTTAGTAGCAGTTGACAGATGATTTGCATCTCAACACTACAGTAATATGTTATATATTACATACAGATCAGCGTGGCGGTACAAATCCCAGATAAATGCAGGGTCATAAGTTAGTCATTTTAGCAATAACATAGCAACGTTATTGCTAAAATGACTAATCTTTACACAGAGCGGAACTGAAATCTAAAATTAGAATTAGATGATGTCCAATTTAGGTCAGAACATCAAACGAACGTTGAAGGGATGAAATAAATTTTATAAAGTGAAAAGGGTTTCCGTTAAATGTATTCTTACATTAAAAAATAATAATGATTTAACATCTTAAAACTCTTAAGACTTAATATAACATAAAAATTCTTAATAGTTAGGATTATAAATTATAAAATTTTAACATTTTATAGAGAAAAAATAAATTTATAAAAATATTAATTACAATGTTTTCATGATCTTTAATTTTATATAAAATTACCGGAGAAAATGGAAAAAAAATACTTATTTAATATTATCAAACAATATAGTTACATTTATGATAAACATTGGAAAACTATTGTTGTGGCTATGAATGAAACCTGGACCATAACCTTGTTGCTCTCGTTGGTGGGGTCAATTTGCCGCTAAGGCATTTCCGTTTCTTGATCATTGGTCTGTGTTTGCGTAACTCTTATATAAACCGCTTGATTTATTTTTAACTCAGCCCGTCCTGTAAATAAAACGCTTTAAGTATCAGGAAATTTTTAATATCTCAAAATTATATTCTGTGTATATTACACAATAGTTATATTTTACACATACACACGCATTATAAATATTATACATGACTTATCTCTCTCTGCGCGCGCGCATGTGTGTATGTGTTTATAGAATTTCAATTCCTTCGAATTTTAATGTCTTTTTTAGATATAACAAATAATACGATTTCTTATCACAAATGTCAAGCAGTTAACCGTTATTTCTGTTTATAATGCAAAGGATACTCGTGGCTAGCATTATATTAATAACAATCAAGCATAAATTGTAAGAGATTGCTATAATAAACGTATAAGTTCTTTCAGTGAAATTTATTAGTATACTATGTAATAATAATAAACGTAGACTATATATTATTTCAAAGAACTTATAATAATATTAAATATGTCGATTAATTTTAGAAATATTTAACATTTTATGTATAATTTTGAATCATTTATGCAGATTAAAGTTTTTATTTTTATACCTTTTTTTGCTTTATTTGTGATTAAAAACAAAATAAATGAAAAAAAATTCATATAATATAAAATTAATATTTGAAAATGAACATAGTTTAATGGAGTTTAAAGATAAAAAAGGTTTAAATATAGGTTTGAAGGCAGGCATATTTTAGATATAAATATTGTTTATTTAAAAACATATTGTATTTCCATTTAGTAAAGGATTAATCACATTAAATTTTATTTTCTTTTGCATTCTGTATTAATTTCAAATATTATAAAGTAACGTAATAATTAAAATTATTGTTTATAAATTTAGGCTTTACAGATTTATATATTTTTTAAAAATTTATTAATATAAACAATTATTTTTGGGTCAGATAATAATAATAAATAAATAAATAAATAAAGTTTGTTTTAAAAAGTTATAAAGTTATGATGATAAATATACTATTATCGATAATATAGTTTCTAATATTTTTTACGTTAATTTGATATTGTATTATATAATTTGCATTACACATAAACAGAAATAAGTAATACCAATGATAAGATATAACGTTTCTTCAGTAAAAATACAAATATATATAAATGAAGAAACTATAAGAAAAATTTAACTGGGTACCTAAAATCTAATGAATACGAACGGAATAATCGAAACAATATATACTTATCTTTTTTATACATACAAAACTATGGAAATACATGAATGAAATCTCTGTAAAGTAATCAGAATGTCGATTAACCTAAAGATATTAAAAATTGATTTTTAGTATTTAATGTGAAATGTGACAAATATGAAAAGAATGACAATCGACACTTATCCAAAACAGGGTAAAGATGAGTCAATCGCTAAAGCACCTTTCTGCGTAGGATTTTTGGAGACAGATCAAAAACATAAAGCTGATTTGCAGTACACTAACGAAACGATGACTACTTTTTATCTAAAAAGGCTTTTTTTTTTCGATAATAAATTAGTTTTAATATAAATTATAAAAATTTTGATTTATGAAAAAAATATTTAAAAATATATTTACACTAAAAATATTTAACAATTTTCCCGTAATAAAGTGATTTAATCAAAGTTTTAGATAAACGTAAAACTTCCTTGTATAATCAACACGACATTTCAAGAGAAATAAATATTAGTAGGCAATCGTTTGGCATATACAGGAAAATAACAAAGCGGGATAACTTTTATTTAAAAATAAAAATATTATAGTAATTTTTGTTACGCAAATCCAATATATTGTTATATTATATATAACTTTTTGGAAATTGATGTAAAACTACAAAATTTGAGTTATAAAATGCTTACAGCTCGGTAAGCATTTTATAACTCAATAGCAAAATGAAGCGCGGTAGGAGAAATCTGAAGATGACGCTATTCTAGTATTAAACACATTATAATTAAATATGATCACTGGTATTCAGTTTCAATGCTTGTTTAAAGTGGACTAGGTGATAACTGAGTACCGACACTCAAATATTGTCGCTCTGACAGCTGTAATGGTAAGCTTTAAATGCCACATTCCGAAAATAAGCAAGTGGAGTTTCTGAATTTTAATAAAAAGCTAAAATATACTGCTATAATATAGCTGTAACTTTAAAATATATACATCATCTAAATTTATTGTAAAATATTTTAATTTGTAGTTTAAGAATATTTTTAAAATATAATTGTTGTCGATAATTTGCAAGAAATGATAGTTCATAAGGTAACAATGTAACTATAGAATTCTATTGGCTAAAATAATTTTTGTTTGTAAAATTAGACCGTATGAAAATAGTTAGTTCGCTTTAAGTTATCAGTGACCGTAAATTTTATGCTTACTTAGAATTGTTTTTTCTTAACAATTTTAGTTATACAAGTCGAATATCTTTTCTTTTATTTAGAGTATTTGCTTGTTTTACCTTTTTCAAGGTGTTGACCGAACAAAATTATTCCGCCCAAGGAAGTTCCTCCCTATTTTCCTTTTAGTCTCCACTCCTTAACAAGAATCACGTAACAAAATAGCGGAAACTAGTGGTTTCATTTTAATTGAAACCAAGATATTCCAATAGAAAAATAAAATTAAACTTTTTAAAATCATATAACTTATCAATTTTACTTTTTATTTTTTATATTTTATTAAAGTATGAATTATTAATTTTTGTTTTCTTCAGAGTAAACTTTTTAAAATCACATAAGTTAAAGATTTTATTTTTTATTCTTTATATTTTATTAAAATATGAATTATTAATTTTTGTTTTCTTCAGAGTAAACTTTTTAAAATCACATAAGTTAAAGATTTTATTTTTTATTCTTTATATTTTATTAAAATATGAATTATTAATTTTTGTTTTCTTCAGTTCTTGATTAATAATAGCTTACAGTTGAAAACAGAAGAGAGAAAAGCCTACTTTTAATATAGAATATTCAAAACTTATAAACTTATATTATTATTTTCTTTTTTTATCATGATTATATAAATTTTTTGAAGAATCTTAAATTGTTAAATGATAATTACATTTTCTTATGTTCTTTTGTCTATCGTAAATTCTACAGTTACACTGTTCACTTACTCTAAAATTATTTTATTAGCTAATGTTGTTAAATGGCTTCCCTAAAATCTTAAATTGATTTTATTAAATATGAATAAATTGATCTCCATTTAAGGAAGTTATATGGATAGTAAGTGCAACATTACTATCGTATGTATTTAATTACAAGTAATTATAATAAAAGAATAGAATAATTTTGGTATGTAAGTGCATTGGAGAGACAACTATCCAATGAAAGTTACATAAGAAATAATTAACTTATAGGAAAAATGATCCGCATTAAATTTTTATTTCGATAAGTAAAATTCTGTTTAGTGTAAATTATATAAAATTAGAGATGTCGTTATAACATTATGTTTTTAGATATAGCTTGATGTCCGTTAAGGTTGCAAGGAAAAAAAACTTATATATAGCTACTAATATATTCTTCTTCTTCTTCGTGGTGCCATATCAGATTCCTGACGTCGGCGACACCTGGCGTAGGGTAGTAATATATTAACTATTCATTAATAGTCTCTTGAAAAACCATAAAATAACTAATCTATTTATATCTGTTCGAACATCTTCCGAATAAATCGGGACATAGGAAGACTTTTACATTATAAATTAAATGATTAATGTACAATTTTTACTCAAACCAATTAAAACCCAATAATTTACTAATATTAAAGCCAATAATAATTTTTATTATATCGATAGAATTAAATGTCGTATATAGATGCAGCATTCATTATGTCCAATAAAATTTAAAAGATAAGAGAATGAAACAATATATTTGTGTGCGATTTCAATGGCACTTAAACATTGCTGTGACTGTTATGCCTATGTAAAATTAGAAGCACCTGTCCTTGTAGCGGAAATTTTGCAATTGAAATGAAGTAACACAGCCATTCGTGGAATGTTTTTGTATTCATACAACCTTTGTCTTATAAAGGAAAGCACTTCCTAGAGGAACTCCAAAAAAGAGAATCTGCAATTTTTTTTTGTGCAGTTATGTTGCCACCTCTCCGGCTTTGACTCATAGTCTCCGGATTTTGAAGGCTTGGTTCCTGGCTCAGATTTAGTTATTATTTCTTCGGGCATGTTGATTGTATTACATAATCATATAAAAATTATTTGAATTTTCGACATTACAAACTTTGTATGGAACTTGATTTAGAAACGAATATTATTATAGTTAAATAAAATAGCCACAATATATGGTTAGTTAAACCAGGAACCCCTCTAAGTTGCGGTGTAGAATACAGTTACCCATAGTAAGGATTGCCATAAGTCTTATGAGCAGATCCTAGACAACGAGCCGAGTATGTACTGTATATATGTATATATTGTTTTTTGTTTTTGACTTTTTTTTACAAACTCTAAACTTCAGAACACAATTTCTTTTCAGTAGCAAGTATGCAAATCTTACCTAACGTCTTAACAGTAAAATATTGATGCATACAATTCTACGAAATTCAGATACCCATCCTTGTTCCTCAATGTGTCCCCCCTAACCTAACCTAACCTAATATTGATGCATACAATTCTACGAAATTCAGATACCCATCCTTGTTCCTCAATGTGTCCCCCCTATTAGTGGTTCAAATGGCGTGTTAAATACAGAAAGCGTATGATTATGTCTGTAAATAAATAGCTTATTAATGATTTTGAAATTCCGACATTTAGAGATCCCGGACCAAATCTCAAGCAGCCATGCGAATCCCGTTTAGAAAGCTTTAGTTTAGTACTGTACTGTACATATGCAAAACTGTAATTCGTAATTTTATCAGTGTGACAAGACTCGGTTAAACTCAATCTCCATAATACTGTATTTAATATTTATTTATGCACTGAATAAAAAATAAAATTGTGTGAAGAAAAACCAATGAGTAAATTTCCTTAAAAATTTATTTTTTAAATGTTTATTGTGCGAATGAACGAATTGTTTCGTTCACATTAAAAGATTTTATAATACATTAAAAATAAAACTTTTAAATTAGTTTTATTCAATATTCAGGCAGACAAATTTCCCCTAACTGTATATGTATACTGTGATTAATGAGAAAAGTGTATAATTATTTATGCTATATCTATTATACTGTTAAGCAAATTATAGAATTGTTATATAAAATAAAAAGTACTTATAATATATTTAACTTTGTTTTATGCAATGACAATTTACAATTATTATTTATTTCATTGTTACTATTATTTTTTCTTTGCCCTAATCTCCGGGCCGGATGATGTGAATAAGTACGAACCTTAGAAACGAACGAATAAGAATAAATTGGTATTTACTGTATATACAGAGTTATATTGTGTCTTTGTTCATATGATGCAGAATGTACCGTACAGTACAATTTGATGTTTACTTTCAATTTGACATAAAATATTCTAAGAATGATAAATAATTTACATTAAAAATTCTTACGTCTATGATTAATATTTAGTAATAATATTTTCTAGCAAAAAGAAAAATTTTGCTCTTTATAAGGTCTTTTAAACCAAGTAGTTATGGCTAGCTGTATTAATTCCGATTACCGCAAATTTAATTAGTGATTATGCTTCATAAAGTAAAATATCCATTCTCTCTCGGCTCTTTAATGTTATAATCGAACAGTTTTATATGCTGAAAAACATCGAAAGCAAATTTCATTATTTCTTTCTTTGATAACTTGAAAAAAGAAAATATATTTACTTTTTGTTTGCTACTTTTACAATGTATAATGCATTAAATAAAGAATGTATCCATAAAACATTTTTTAAGTGAAGTAAATGAACACTGCCATTTTCTACTTCTATCGGTAAGTCAATTGGATTGCTAGCTGATTTAAGAGACGCAATTGCTTTATTCTTATTATATGTAACCTTGAGAATATTACATACTCGAACTGCTTTATTATTACCGATCCTATCTGTAAATGCTACAAAAATAGCTTTTAAATTTATTTTTCTAGTTTTTATATTTTCCTTTGTGTTTTGCGTTCTCTCATTATTATATAGAAAAAAGATATCATCAATATTATTATCTGTAAGTCAAATTTCTGGATAAAATTACGCAGTCACACCCGGATCGAATTATATGTTTCTAAAGAAAAAAAAATTAAACTGCAAAAGAAAATTTCTAAATTAAAATTATAGGAAAAATTGTTTATATTATATTATTTTTAATGCTACTAAAATATATTCTCCATATACTTAATTTTGGAGTATTGTGATGTTTTGAAAATATACTACAGTTTAAATTATGTTGTTTTCATATAATACTTCTGCAGTATTCAAAAATGTTTAGGTGTTTACGTTTTAACTCGATAATCTAAACTTTATCTTTTATAACAAAGAAACACTTCGGCTGAAAACTGAGCTTTAAATCCTCCGTTCATTGATGCGTAGCATTAAAAACAATTTTATCGATTAATTTTATTTGTAGTTTATATTTCGAATTTGTTTTCCAACAGTTGAATTGTTTCTTATCCGAAAAAAGTTAAATCATTTTTCTTAATTGAAAAAAAAAATATTGCAGTTATATATATAATATACTGTATTTATGAAATATGTCTGTTTAATTTTATGTTTAGATAAAATGAAGAAAAGTAATATACTGTATATAAAAATGTGAAATATTGAAGACAAAAATCATCTTTATATAAATATGACTGATGTTAATATATAATTTTTACCATTTTCTAACTCTTATAACCTTTACTTAATAATATTTTTCTGTTAATATTTAAATTAAAAGTTCTCGTAATATCCTAATTCTAATAACGAAGAACAGTTTTAATCATTTGAAAGTAAAATTTTATGTAATGTTTGCGTGTAAGTTATACTTTCAAATTAAAAATATATTGTTTTTTATAATTTCTCTATAACATATTAAAAACATAAAAGAGCAAACAAGACTTTAGATGCAAAAGATATTTTTAAAAATTAATCACATAATTAAATGCGTAATGTGAATATAAAATGAGAACAAAATATTTTTCTTTCAAATAATAATTTATTCTATGAAGCATAGAAGCTAACAGTTTCATAAAACATGACGTCTAACGGCATGACTACAGGAGAATATTGCGGGTAGCTACATTTACAGGGGCTGAATGTTATAAATTATTTGTTCTGCCAAAATAATTTAAATTCGATATGATTTTCATTTCAAATCTTAAGTAATCAAAATGATTTAAATTTTTATACTTTTGAAAAATTTATATTCAAGTTAGTAATGATATGAATTAACACTGTTTGTCGATTATTATATAGAGTTAATAATTATACAAGTTCATGTAAATATTAATGAGAGTATTATACAAAGGAAAAATTTGAAGTCATCTCTAAAATTTAACTTAATATTTATTTTAAAATATAGTATAATAGCGTAAATACGAATAATTTATCCTTTATATTATATTAAAAATGATGTAGATATAGGCTAACTTATTAACTATCAATAGCGATTTTTTAACCGTTCCTATTAAAATTGTTTGAATTGTATAAAATTTAAATTATTTCATTTCTTTATATTTCAGAAATATTAAATGTCTCAAAAGAAGAAATTAAAATTTTGCTTTAATTTTTTTCTCTATAAATAACACATTTTAAACCTTTCCTTGTGAAACAAAAATAGATAATAAATTATTTATTCCTTGTTTAAACTTCGAGAAATGAAATACAGAATCTTATTTGAATTTTTGAAAATTAAAAAATCTCAAGGATTATATTTTCAATATAATATCGAAATTATTAATTAATTACGAAAATGCTTCCTTAATATTTTACTGTATTTTTCAAACTTTGTTTTTAACAACTGTTTAATAATCACGCAAATATGAAAAATGATAGCTATGTGATATTATGTATCATTAATATGCTAATTTATTAATTTTAAATAATAATTTTAGTTTAGATCATGCATTTCATCCATTTGCATAATCTAAAGGAAACATTTCAGCTATTATATCTAATTGTAATAACAATTTTAATTTAAAAATTCCTCTTTACATGGAAATTTCTAGATAAGATATTTTTATGCTATTAGAATACGAAATTTAAAATTAATATTACATTTATTTTATACTGATTCGATATTTAAAAGTTAAATATTTAATTTTTTAATCTATAGTTATAAATTATTGCAGTTAAAATTTTAAAAATAAATAAAAGCAATTATGTAATGTCGAATTATATGAATTAATATCTCAAATTTTTTCAATCTATAATTTTTTATTTTGAATAATAAATTAATTCTGAAATGTAGAGACAAATATTGAAAATACAAAGTTAATTTTTTCTTTTACGTTAAATTTTGATGTTAGATAAAACTATATATTGTCATTTTTATTCTTATTTTAGAATTAAAGTGTAATAAATTAACTAAACTCGCAACAAAGAAGGAATATAAGGAGAAGCGCTATTAATTTTAATAAGCAATAACATAAAATGGTATTATTTTTCAGGTTCAATATTAAATTTACTTGTATAAAAAAATACATGACAGAACAATTTTTTCTTCACTTATATTCTTTTATTAAAAACTTATAACGAATTTTTAATTCGTGTTCTTATCAAATTCACCCAGATTGAGATTATTTTAACATTTTTATTAAACTGTCTTCGAAATCTAGTACGTTTCCTTCCCTATAAATGCATATTTTAGTAATTGTAGTATATTTTTATGTGAATTTGCATGAAAACAAGACTATTTTCTTAATTCTCGGCGAAAAAAGTCCATAAAAATTATTTTAAATAATTAACATAATTTATTATTAAAATTTTTATATTTAAAATTTTGGACGATAAATAATTTAGACAATTCTTTATATATTTGTGAATAAAATATTTTCACTTAATCTACATGATATATTGTTAATGAGAATAGAGAAGTAATTGCTTGGCTGATATTTTCACGGTTGCCATGCAACCCTGTATTGAATGACATGCTACAAAAATCGCAGTAATAGGAACTGAGTGGGTAGGGAAGACAAAACCCAAAGCAGGTCCGCGGAGAAGAGAACGAAATGACACATTGTACGCGTGCAACCGTTCGGAAAGTAGCTTAGTGCATTATGTTATTGTTCGACCCGAGGACGTTTTTATTTCGCGGCGGCTATTGTTTACACACAGCACACCTGTACAAGTGGTCCTGCACCTTTATGTATATACAACAAACACCTTTTATACAGGTGTATTGACCCGATAATGTTAGGTGAATTGAGCCTTATATACATGAAGCTCTGTATATGGATGTATAATGTATTAGGTTGTAAGAAACTGTATTCACTTTTATTCTTTGTTTTATAAATTAAACGAACGCTACGAACTATGATAATTAGTAGTTATATAACAAATTGTTAAATAATTTTATATATTTTCTTATATTGCATTCCATTCGAAATGTAAAAAAAAATTACGTGAATACAGTATGAAATAATTAATGCTAATATAATAAATTGTTTTTATTTATAAAAATACGATTATTACAAATTAGTAGTTTATTTGTAATTTCTTATATGTATTTCATTTCAAACAAAATATAGTTTTCTTAACCTGTATAGCCTATATAATCATCATTTATAATTTCAAATGAACTTTTAGAATTGAATATATACTTTACTTAATAATAAAAAGCTGACTGTTATAAACATAGTGTAATTATTATAATCAAAGATTAACTATGAAATTTTGAATTTTCCACATGTAGATGAAATTGCATTTGAACCATTTTTATGGTGATAAGTCTTTGCTTACGTGTAGAACTACTCGAAGATTGTAACACTAAATTCATTAAACATAATATAACTTAACTGGAGGTTTCTACTCTAATTCTACTAAAGAAAAGGGGGAAAACATACATATACTTGGAAAATTTTCAGAATTTTAAATTAAGTTAAATTATCTGTAAACTGAAATTAAACTCGCTTTCTTTTATAATTGATTTCTTAATTCTTCAATAATTGTTTGCTTTGTTCATAAAACAAGCTGAAAATAATTTTAATGACGAAACTAATAAAATAATATATTCGAAATCGCATTTCGTAGAAGGAACGTCTAACAAGGAGAACAAAATTCATAAAAAAAAAAAAATCATTTTAATAAACGAATGGCCAAATAAATTCAGGAAACAAAATCTCAATAACTTATTCCGCAATCTCATAATTTGTAACTAGTTTATTTGTTGAAAAGTGCAGTTAAAATTTTATCTAACATCGCACATAACCTGCTAAAAATTTCTGTTAATAAAGTTTTGATACGATATGAATTCTTCATAAAGAAACCGGATTATTGCAATTATGATTGCTTCCTTAACAAGAATGTTGACCCGGAAACTTTCAGACAAACATTTATTCGTCTTCTTTTTTATGAAATGTAATATTTTGATTTTGTATCACTAATGCTTTTCTTTCTTATATTATATGACACATTTAATAAACTCTTATATTTTTAAAGATAATTTTGATTTATTTATTATAATATTAGTTATATTATGTAAAGTTACATATATATAGACCTATATAATATGATATCTAAATATTTCGAGATTCAGGTTTTTATTTTATAAAAGAAACGATTTTCCTCATGAAATATTTAAACAGAAATACTACTACTGACGATTTAAGTGATTAATTGAAGCGTAGACTAATTGATTACGTGAAAGTATAGTGTCGTGCGAGATATATTTGTTTGACAGATGTAGACGGGAAAAACTTCCTTGGAAAAGTTTTTAATTTTGTATATTGTATTTCAAAGATTATTGTGAATTGTTGGGCCGACTTATTTCCCTTTTTTCGTGGGACATTTTTAATTTAAAATAGCTTTCGATTGAGATAGGCTGAGTCGAATGATATTGCATATCATCGTCATAAAATATTTTATTGTAAGGGACAATCCATTTTATATAATCTATTCTTTAATATTTATGAGATACAATGGATATGCTGCTTTAATAAATAACAATGTTTATAATGATAATACTGAAATTAGATAACCTATTTACCTATTTTATTAGATACTTTCGTAAATCTTCCAAAGCTTTAAAACAAATTCTGAAATAATTTCAAAGTTGATTATTTAAAAACTAATTTACTGTAAAATTGCACTGTAGATTATTATTATTTTTCGTAAACCGACTTTTATAGATCATTGTAATTCGGAGATATATCCTTGATCTCCTTAACCATAAAAGCGAATCAATTTTTTCTTTTATAGTTTATTGTCAAGTGTACCGACCTAAGAGGGATTATTTGAGATTTTAATAATTTATCTATCGACCTATTTAATCAATTCAAACTTTCGGAAACTATCAATATTAAACGCATTTTCCTCTTTTTTTCTTGATTATACCTTTTTTTTAATAGCATAAAGTTATGTTTTCCTTCAAATTAAATTTTCATAAAATAACAAATAGAAAGAAAAGTTGAAGGTACTTATAATAATGGAAAACATTATTTCTGTATAAAATTAATTTTACACTTACAGTCGAAAATTAATAAAGCTTATTTTCCGATTTAAATATTCAGATTCATACATACGTATAGCTAATTATTTTAGTTTTAATGAATCTAAACTTTTTTGCGCTCTTATTTAATAGAAAATATCAGCATTTGATAAACTTGATTATAAGTGATGCTAACATGTATAAGAGAGTGCATGGATGATAGATCATATGGAACAATGCTGTAAAATTTCTATGTAAGGAATGTACAATACTGTACATATGACATAGAAGCATTTAACACCACGTGAGTTTTACATAGTAGAGAGATAAGTCGTCTGTTTAAAACCGTGACTAAGGTAGGCTTCAAGATGTTAGTCGACGTGACTGTAGTTGTTTATTCGTCCATTCGAGCAAAGAATTGTCTGCTCACATAACAGGACAGATCGGATTTCGGTAACATTATCTACCTTTACGTATCGTACACTTTCCCCTTGTAATTAGAAGGTCAAATTTTCATTGAATGATTTAACACGATCAGAGGTATTATGGTTTTACTTTGAGCGGTTAATTGAAACGAGATGGGTCGATGTAAGGTGCAGAGGAGGTAGGGAAAGTTTGTTTTCACGGTAGATAAATTTCTCAACTCAGTGGTGACGTTGATTGATAAATTTCCAATTCATTTTTCTCTCTTTCTTTTACTCTCAAAGCTGTAGAAAATAGGATATTTTTTTGAAAGTGAAAAATTAGAAAAGATTAAGTCTATTAAAAATTTAAAGACATATTTATTTTCAAATTTCTTATAAATATAAAGAATATCATTGATGTTATTTTTCAATTTTCAAGTTCAATTTTTATTACTGTTTGAAATAAAAGTTAAACTTGAAAAACAAACTAAAAACTAAAATAAAAACTTTTTCTTTGATGTTTTACAATAAAGTTGAAACTTTTATCGACGACATATCAAATAATAAAGAACAGTCTGTTGTTATTCTCGAAATATTACTGTTTATTAATAGCAATTGTTGATATAACAAATATTTATTTCATATAAAATAATATAAGGATCTAATAAAATGCAGATTTTATCAATAAAACGAGATACAGTACAATACATTTACTTTTCTAATGTTGTTAGAAATGATCAAAGGGTGTTAATTATAACTGGGGCCAACGGCTGGGTAGTTTACCCTTTACATGCTCCAATTAATTACTTTCGTGAAATATATTTTTATTTAAAATGAGTAAAAAAGTATGACTTAAAATGACGTGGCATCCTACGTCGAAGTGAGTTTTAAATTCTTTGCCTATTTTATACGATGCAAGAATGAATTTTGTTACATGAACCGTAATAAAAATATATGTAGGAAAATAAAATGATTAATTCTAAAAATTTTTGATAAATTCTTTTTGAATCCAAAAGTTATTCAATTTCAATTATTTCATTATTTTAATTTTTTTAAAATGCATTTACATAACATGCAGATTATATACTCTAAATATTTTTGTTAATAAATATCAAAATTCAATTATTTTATTTAATTAAAAATATGGATTATGTATGTAAATATAAATTAATATTTATAATGATTTTTACTCTTCCATAAATAAAACATTTGGCATATTTTTTTATACCTGAAGTCTCGGTTATTAAGGAATTTGTTTCTTTTTTAAATTCTATATTTAAAAGAAGTGACGATCCATTAAATAACTGTGCAAACTGGTACAAAGAGAGACTTACTTCTTATGATAAAAAAAAATCATACAATAAAGGTTTCCATTTAAAAAAAAAGTTAAGGAAATAGACATGCGCTCATTCAAATTAATCAAATTCATAAGATTGGATGTCTTGCATATAATTGATTATACACGAGCAATTCAAGCAATAACCTATTTCAATTATTAGTCAGTATAAAAAATACATTGGTTATAAAATTATACATTAAAGAATTATATTAACTTCCTTATAATTTAAACATTATTTATTTCAAATTCTGTCAGAGTAGTTTCAAAGATTTTCTAAATGGAATATCTAAGTGACTTTTGCTATAAAATAGACAATTTTGGATTTCGGTAGAGATGTAATAGTAAAGAGGAATTCTATACCGTCAAATATAGATTGAAATGCTTAAAATATTCTATGTCAAAATATTTTTTAAGTGAAGCTATAGGATTGATAGCCAAGTAGAGCTCTCTTATGACATATATTCTTATTATGATTCGCTAGTCCGATTGAAAATGATAATAAGACATTGATATCTAGATCATAAATAACGTAGAATGTGAGTAAAGATCATTATTTTAATACACTTTTTTTCTGGAATTTTTCCAAATGTCAAATAGTATATAAATACCTCATCAAACAGAAAAAATTCAACAATTCTATTGAATTTAATAACCTTTATGGAATAAATAGAAAACTGTTATTTTTTAATAATTTGTTGGAGGCAACAAAGGAAATATGAATTCATAAAATGTTCGGGAAAAATTGTATTACGTTATAATTTGATAATTTAAAATTAACACGGTCTGTATCATAAATTAATACATTCATTTGTCGCTCTCATACAGGGAAGTGCATGCAAGAGATCGACATTCGACTTTCACGACATCAGGTGGTGACTCGTCTTCAGTCAGGAACTATCGGTTGCTTGACAATTATGATACCACCTGAGTCGAAAAGTTAAGAAAGTGCATTTCAGAAGGAACGGACAGATGGACTTTTCATTGAATGAGGTAGCCACAACTAAACAAACTTCTAAAAGTACACCAAAGTAACCTATTGATAAAATATAGAAGTAAAGAGAAAAACTGAAGAAATTTACGAATCGTCAATATTTTAAATATTTTTACAACTTTTTAGTTTACGTTTTTCACAATTATTTATTCGATATTCTTTATATAAATTAATATTATAAATAGTCAAAAATTTCCTGTGAAATTATACCATATAAATAGGCTTATATAGGTTAAAATGCTCATTTTTAGAAATGGGTCATTCGGAAAAATTTCTTTTATCTTTAAATAATTCATTTATGTAAATTAGATGTTAATAGTTAATGAAATCAGGATTCGAAGTAATAAATTTTGGTGAAATCAAAATCAAAATAACATCATTATTATGCCTTTAGTTAATGCCTATTTCTTTTTTCTGTATCATTTTTCTATTTTAAGTTACATACATAGAAAAACCTTAATTTTTTGAAAATACAACTCAATTTAATTCAATAATATTGAATAATAAGAATTTATTTTATCCAGTGGCAGCTATTTTTAAAAATTATAAATTTTTTTAGTAAAATTCTAGTAAAAACTTTTCTAGTTTTAGATTTTTAGTTATGCATTCGCATAAAAAATTCTTTGACACAGATGTAAATTATCTATTGATTTAAAACGAAGTTTTTTGCTATCATCAATGATTAGACTAATATTAAAAGAACATTTTTTTAGTTAAAAAAAATTAAAAATTTGTTAAATTTAAAATATTTTTTATTATGTTATCGTTATTTTCTTGATAAAAACAAAACAAAAATTTTATTAAAATTTAAGTAAAAATTGTTAACTTTAATGATAGTCAAGTGTTTCCCACGGGAATTTTCCTTATAAGGAAAAAAATTCAATTAACAATTTTCTCGACTAATAAAAATAAAAATTGTTTAAAGAGTGAAACTATAAAATTTTATCTCTTTTCTTTAAAAAAAATTAATGTCCGGCCATTTTTTAAAACGTTAATTTAAGATTTTGAAAATTATTCTATTAATTTTCGATAAAATAATTTAAAACGTTTTTGTTTACAGAATGCTTTAAATTAAACTATTATATTTTATTTACAAAGTTCAATAATTATAAATAAACGATATAAAATATTGTCTCTTCTAATTATCAATTAGAAACTATAGCAAAATTTTTGTGATAACAAACAGTAAATATAATATAAATAAAAATAAATAATTTCTATTTAAAATTTTGGATTTTTGTTATTAATTAATTTAAGAGAATTCTTAAAGAAAAAAAAATAAACAAACATTTTAATGAAATTATTAATATTTTCATGGAAATTGCCTTGTATATTTTTTAAGTCTATAAATAGACTGTAATGAGATTTAATAAAAATTTCGTCAAAATTTAAATATCTATTTTTTTATATTTCAAAGCTTAAAATTCATTATTCAACATCATAAAATTGCGATTATGTTTAATTACTTGTGTTTTTGATCTAAATTTGCTATTACAAAATTGCAATATCATTAAAAAACAATAACAAAAGAATTATAATGTTTTCCGTTTTTTAGTAGACCTACTTTAAAAGTCATTTTCTAATATTGATGCTCAAAATTTCTAAAGTAATATGTATAAAAATAATAAAAAGTTTTCTTTGAATTTCCGTTATAATCACTGTAACTTCTCAGCATTAAATTTTTTATAAATTATAGCAAGTTACATATGAAAATGATTCTCTGTTTTCATATATAGACTTTGATATTTCTAATCTTGGTAAAGCTTATAATACAACTTATTTATTTAATAGAAAGTTATTAAAACCAATTTGCGATTTATTTAAAAATAAAAATAATAACAGCTTGGTCGTGATTTATCACTTTCTGAATTAATTTAATGAATAAATAAATAAAAGTTTATGCAATGTTAAGCATATGAGAATATTATATATATATTATTTGGTTAAAAAAAATTTTTAATCAATCTCTTCAAGATCATTGCTTATTATTTAGGTGTCTATCAAACTTTATGTAATTTTCTATTAGTTGTAAAGAGCCTGTAGCAAAGATAATTTTATTAGTTGTCAAATATCTTACGAGAAATTTATCGTGTTGAAAATAATTCAGATCTTATCATTCTGTATGTAACTGCCAGCTTTTTTAACGTGTAAGATTGATAAACAGAGACTGAAGCTTTATCTGATTAAATCTGTAATTATGAATGACAGCATCGAGAAAGAAAAAAAAGGCTTCATTTAGGAGAAGATTTTTCGATTTTCTGCCTGATATACTGAAGCGAGAGAAACGGGATTCACGACTTATATCATCTAGATCTAAGTTAGATAAAAGGATAATTTTAACTTTATCATTCTACAGTCCCATAACTATAAAAGCATATATATATATAGGCCTATATATAAATATAATAAGGTCCAAATCACTAGAATTATATTGATGTTCATATTATTAAGTTTATAGATATAATTTGCTCGATATTTATTACTCTTATTCAAATTACTTATATATTATACAAGATAAACAATACAATCATGCTTTCAGTATATATTTTGGAGCGGAAGATAAAATGTTTATTAAAATAAAGATTAATCAAAAGATTATGGCTTAGCATTGATCATATACAATAAATGTTATAGGCCTATACAGTATTTGGATTAGTCAGATCGAGAAAAATCAGACTGTGTAGCGAATGACCCGAAAAGAGGCGTTTGGCACCGCAAATTGTGTACGTTCGATATACGAATTGACATATTTACGGTTGGTTCGTTAAGAACTGTTTGTTTTGTAAATACTACACATTATCGTTAATATAATCACACGGGAAAATCACTTTCCATTTTCGAAACCATAATGGGATGCGAATCGACCGAAACTTCCTCTTTTTTCACTTTCTAACTTCCGTATATTATATAAGCTATTTAAATTTAAATGTTTAAAAAATTTAAATAAAGGTCTTCTTTAAAATACAAATTTTATAGTTAAAAGAAACAATTTAAATTGTGGCTAAATAATAATAATAATAATATTTGTTGCATTTTCTAATTCTCATACATTTAAATCGAACCACGTTCTTGTTACATCAAATATTATTTAGAATAAGTTAAAATATTCTTACTTTAAAATTCTAAATAAATTTTATTAATAATATGCTACGTCTAAATTTTTCAGCATCGTATGATTTATTGAGTATTTCAAACGTTTTCGGCTGTACTAGCAACCATCATTAGGATAGTAGATTGTAATATAATCATTTAAAAAATTACACTCTTGCCGTTAAAATTTGCGATATTGACTAAATATTTGTTATTCTAAAAATAAATTCGTAGTTTCACTTACCCATTATTCGAAAATGCTGATACGCATCTTATTTACAGTACAACTACTGTTATTACTATTGTTATCACAACATTGGCTATTGTTACAATGACTATAATACAAACTGATAATGTTACTATTGTTCGACTTATTACAAATACGTCGTCGCTTATGCATTATTCTAAATAATTTTTATTTTGAAAGTTGTTAGTTTACTCAATTTTTTGGTTCTTAGAATTAAATTTATCATAATATATTACATAGCGTAGATGTAATGAATAGTAGAAACTATTATACGAAAAGTTAGAATTTATCTTGGCCTTCACGTACCATTTTTGATTTTTTGCTAAAATTTAATTACGCGTAAGATCGAATTCGTTTATCGCTATAATTAATGTACAATATATATAAAATTAAAAAAAATAAACTTTGCTTTCCATTCTTCTCAAAATTTATTTTACACTCTTGGCACAAATAATAATATTTCAATTTTCTTCATTATCAAAGGACAATTTTCCATCCCCTTCTGTCTATTGTACTTTGATATATAGTATTTGACCCGACCGAAATTACTTTTCCTTCTTTGGGTTAAGCATTATACTTTAGTTAAAGATTTTTCATTGTAATTAATGCTTTATTAGTAAAATATTTTAGAAATTTTATCAGTTTATTGCCGAAACTCTATTATTTATTAACAATTCGTTTTATAATATCGCATTTTCAATAGAATGTTATATGATCTTGAAATAAAGTTAATGATATTTTTTCTTTACAAATACAAATGTTTTTATAAAATTTTAAAGATTAAATTACTCTTGAGAAATATAGTAAAATTATTGAAATTTATTAATTTTTCCTTTAGTGAAGAATTAATAAAACTTATTCAAATTAATATGCCAATTAAAATCAAACAGTTTAAGACAATCTACAAATTGATTAATTCGAGAATTGGTATCTGGCATTCTCAAAACTAATGTAGGCCTAAATGTACTATATTGTACAGTATATCAAATAGATTAAACAAAAATAATATTTATAAACCTTAATGATACTTGATTAATGATCGAACTTTATTAAAAGTGATTCTATTTCCATAAGAAATAATAATTTTTTGAAAAAGTAAATAATTACTTAGGATTACATCATTTTAAACTTTTGATTTTTATATAAATATTAAATTTGGACATTTTAAAATTTTCTTTTTGTATCATTAATTGCTTTTCTTTGGTATTTTTCCGTAAGTATTTTTTATATTTTTTTAAAAGTAACTTTTTGTAAATATTCATTCTTTAATTGGAAACAAGACAATCATTTATTGATTAAGGTTAATAAAGATAATGATGTATTGTTTTCGGGTTAAAATGATAATTTTATCAAGATCAAACAATTCATCCCGACAAGAAACATTTAGTAATCATTAAAAAAATTTTCTTAGGGTCATTATGATCAATAATTATATATTCTGAAAATTATGACCTATATGAATTTTGCTCAATGCTTTAAAGATTGTTCAATAAAATATCCATTAAATTATAAATAATTTTATGTTAAATATTCATATTATGTTATTAAATTTATATTTTTTGTATTATTGAGATATATGCAATATTTATATTTTAAAATTATTTAAAAAGAATAGTTAGTTAGAAAATATAGCGGTATACTAAATATTTAAATTGGTTACATACCTGTCACCTGTTGATTAAGAAACACGAGTTAATTATTCTTTTGAACCTTTGGAAAAAATGGAATATTATACGATAATAGACTTGAGAAAATAGATCAATATTTGCATGACCCAGTGTAAAGTATTAACCCTGAGGCAGATGACTGTCAAAAGTATTGTTAGTCTATTTTCTAAACATGTTATTAAACAAGCATTGCATTAAATTATATATCGGATACATGCTGTCTTTATCTTTTATCTCTTTACGTCTATAAGTTATAAAAATCTTAACTAAAATTAGGATGTTACAATCATAATTGCTTACTATTTTTCCAAGTTTTATTACACTTTATTTATTGAAAAAATAAATGCATTAAAATATTTATTTTAGAATATTTTATTATTTACCCATGTTTGTTATAGTTGACAAAAATAGAGTAAAAAATAGTTTGAAGTTATAGGATTTTATTAAAAAATAATTTGAAAAAAACAGAAAAATTATTTCCATAAAAGATGCTAACAATATTTTTTATATAACCTAATAGAAAGTAGATTAAAAAAACTTTTGTCTAGTCTTTACACAAATTAAATAAAAATACTAATAATTTTCCTTAATTTGAATTGAATACTAACAATTTTGATTACATTAATTATTTAAATCAAACTTTATCTAATAGAATGAAAATTCTTATACTATAAAAACTATTTACAAAAAGATAGTATTAAAATAATTGATTTAGAGAAATGAAGAAATTAATAATAATAGAAAGCTTAAGATAAAGAAAACATTTCAGATACATAATTATTAAAAATATAACTCTTTAAATGAGTTATTTCAAATCATTCATTTTTCGGAATATCCGTCATCATCTGAATTGAACAAGTGTTTTCTTGTAATTAGAAATATATTATAAGGAGATAAATAAACTACGGCAAAGTGAATTCATTATTATTGATATTTATTACTGGAATATACGTGAGTTTGGCATATACAAGGCAGAATCGAAAGATATATAACACAAAATTACAACTTAATACAGATCAAAAAGAGAACTGCAGTTATGTAGGCCTACTGTAGTCTGCATATCTTACAGGTACGAAGTCTCTCTCGCAACCATCTATTGGATGCTGAGGTATCTGGGAATCTTTAATTTTTCTTAGAACAGAATGTACATTTTAACAAGTTTAAATTGACGATTATAAAAATGTTCTATTACACTATTGTTTGGGAACACTCCACACAGTTGTTATTTAACTTTAGTGATTTATCAAACTGTGTAAAAACATAGACGTCTCTATAATTGAAGTGAATAATCATTTTACCTTTACAGATAGCTACAATAAAAATTCCATCAATTATAATATACACAATGAATTACTTTTTATAATTGTTTTTCTTTAGAACAAAAATGTTTTATAGATGTTCTATATTTAAAATATTTGCTTTAATTTTAAAGTACTGTATTATAATAGTGAAAGATCATAAATTTTTAATACATTTTTCAACTAAATAATACATTCATATAAAGTTTATAATCGTAAAGTTTCAATAATACTACTATTAAAACAGATTTTATAACTAATGAAGAAATAAAAATTACTACTTCATTGTCATTAAAACTTGTGAGATTCTAATTGTATAAGATTCCAGCCTTCATTCTTTATTTAAAAAGATAGCTTATTACGTAACATAATTTGATTTAATTAGTATGAATTGGCAATTGAAATTGTATAAACTGTTTTAATACTAAATATGTGTATGAAGATTAATATCGTAATTGAAGCGCATTCATAATTACATTTTGCTATTTTTACTTTCCTTTCCCTTTTAAAGAGAAATGAGACATACTCATCGAAGGAGACAATTGTTGATGATGCTTCTCCATGACATAATTATTTCCTAGGAGTGCCAAAGGTCAGATGAGAGAATGTCTAGTAATAATAGCATTACAGTATACAACTATTGTTGTGCTGCAGGAAGTTGTAGGAGGGTATTCACTTAGCTCTAATTGTAAGCTTAACAAACTCCATGTAACAACGCATCTCCATCTAATATCACAAAATTGTGTTAAACATTCTATATTGTTATTTTTATTGACGTTCTTTTAATAACTGTCAATTATCTACTTTTGAAGAGATAACTTTTCTGAGACAGGAATGTGCTTGAATAAAATTTTTAAAACTAAAAGAAAAAAAATTAGTTTTGAATGGAAATAACTAACAATAAAAAAGAAAACTACTCTGTTAGATAGAATAAAATAATTGAGTTATCCCAACATATTTAACTGAATAGTTAGTTTACAGAAAATAAAATGAGAAAGTTGACAAGAAAGAATATCCAAAACAATAACATAAATTTAAAAATCAACCTGTAAAAAACTTATTTAAACGATTTTGGATTCTGAAAGAAATAAAGTGATCTGGGAAAGTTCTAAATAATTAATTAAAAATCTTTTTTATAAAGGAATATCGTTCTAATTATATTCATTAAACCTACTTTGAAGTTTTTTTTTGTGTGATTTAATGTCAACAAAATGCAATTTAATGAAATATTTATCGAATTAATTGCGATAATTAAAAAATAAATTGTGCATGCCGTTTTATTCAGAATAATTTTTATTTATTTATCGATATCTTATTAATAAATTTCATATAAATGTTATCATCATTTATGCTGCGATACTATTCAAATATTTTATTTTTATATTGTGTGTAATCAAACTAATTTTTTCTATATTTTCCAGTTTCGTGTTAAACCAAGTTTTTCCTTAAATGCTGTTAATCTTCTTTTAAAATTTTATACGCAATTATTTCTCTATGATATCTTTTATCTTAATTATTTCATCAAATTATCATTGTTATTATATGTATCAGTATTTAAATAACGATGATAATAGTCTATAAATCAAAAGCAAACAAAAATTATGAGGAAAAATTTAACTTTTACAACAAAAATTATAAATATGGACTTACGTAATTTTAACTGGCAAGTTTGAATTTAAATATATTTGAGACATTTGGTTAAGAGATAAAGTAATTAATGTGTACAAATTGCAAATCATTCATATTATTTCAGTTCTCATAGCCTTTAATAATGAAAAATAATAATAATAATAATAAATCTTATTTAAAATCTTTGTATTTTATCATATTTATTACAAGTTAAAATTTTTAATTTTGCATTTGGCTTTACCGAAAATATTTCTAAAAGTATTTTAGGCGTATGTAAAGATAAATACTTTATTGAACATGTTTTAATAAGCTATTTGTATATTTTAAAGTATCATACAACAGAAAAGATCTATTTTAGAATATAATAGCATCAGTATACTGTATCAATAAAAGCAAAGAATAATTTATTTGTGTGAATTTTATTTGAAGCAGAGTGTTATTTAAATGACAAAAGAGTCTGCAACAAAGCATCGATCCATAGGATATAGATCACAACATTAATAATACAAAAGAAGGCAGTGAATCATATATGTTTTGTTATTATATTTATAAATAGTATAATGTGTATTTCCTCATTTTAATCGATTCATAATATTTATTACACAATATTTCATAATTAATGATATTAATTAATATTAAAATAATACTATGAAAATATTTTAATGTTTATTTACAGAAATATCTATTTAAAAAATAGGTAAATTATAAAAAAGTAAAATATAAATGATTAATAACAAGTTTATGAGATTTAGAATTATACATATTTTAACATTAATTAATAGGAAATCATTATAAATGATTGGAGAGATCGTGTTCACAAAAGAACAGACTGAAATAAACTCTGCCTGCGTTGGATTTTCAGTTTTTAAAAAATAGTTATTTTACTGTTAAGAACTTAATAAATGTTATTTGCGATAATAAAATTCTTCTGTTAATAGCATCACTTACAAGAATGACTATCGAGATTTCTTTACGATAAAAAATGACGTGAGAGTAATCATAGCTTCTCTCGAATAATGAAATGTTATAAGATATTGATATAAGTAATTTTTAAAAAATTACAACAATTTTCAAACTAAAGATAACATAATTAAAATACGGTATGCGTTTTTAAATTATTTAAATTTAAATAAATTGCGATCGTTTAAAAATTAAATAAAAATTAACATTTTATAATATGTAAAATTTCATTTGTGTTCATCAAGTTATTATTATTTCGTTACAAGTTTTATACACTGGCTTATAAGAAGTATAATTTTTCAGCATTTAAATTATGAATTTATAATTTATATTTGTAATTTATTTTTTATTTAATTTTTGAAGTAATTTATAATTTCTTATTATTTTGTTTTAAATTTATAAGCATGGTAAAATAAGACTTAAACATTTTAGTCTATATTTTACCTATTTAAAGTATTATAAAAAAAGTTGCTTAAATATTTTACGCATAAAATTAATCATATGCACATATAATACATTATTTAAATTTTACGTTGATGATTTAAACAAATTGTTATAAAACGTGAATAAAATTGTCTTTAGATGTAATATTTGAAAAATTTTATATAAAATTTTAAATGTTTTAAATGATTTTTGTATACTGTAATAATTGTAAAATGAAGTGAAAAAATTTGAAATGAATGATTTTTAAAAAAATTAATAACAAACTATTTTGAGTACACCACACCTGCGTTGTTTTTGAACAAAGATACATAATTATAAGTTTTAAAATAATAATTAAATTAGGCCATACTTATTTATATCTGTCTCTATTCTGTATTACGAAATTGAAAACATTAAAATTGAAATTTATTTAGCGATAACATATGTTTCGTTTATTTTTTATCTAAAAATAATACTATGGAAAAACATTTTCCAAATCTTCACTTTTATTTTAAAATAAAATTAAAGAATAGGATTTTCATAGTTTAAATAATATACATTCATTGTAACATGAACAGTCTATATTATTTTCAGTACGAAGGTTCGTTCTTTACAATTAAATTAAAGTTTATTTTCAATGACTACAACATTTATTATTCTAAATTATATTTCCAAAATATTGCCAGATGATTTATTTCTTATAACTAAAACAATAACAAATAAAGTAATCGTAATTCTTACAAAATCCATATGTTTTCTATGAAATTTTGAGTATTATTAATAAATTATTTTAGTACATTTAGTAAAATACAGTGTTAACTTTTAATTCGATTAAAATGTATACGCGTATGAATACTTCATCAAAATTTTATATAATTTGGAATAACTTACTTGATAAAATTAAATATAAAAAGTTTAAGATTTATTATAGTTAATGATCAAAATATTTGATTAATATCGTTCCTGATAATTTTTGAATATATTTTTTTTTAAGGAATTGTGTAATGTTGCTAATTCTAATACTAAAAATATTGAAAAAAAATTGTAACGATTCCAGTAAATGTAATATAATTGAATCTTTAAACATATTTTATTTTAAAATTTATTAAAATGATTTATATTGAATTGCGGTTTCCAATTGTTTTAAATGTTATTTTTACAGATAATAAAAATAAACAATAATTATCGTGATAAATATTCTTAAAAATCTCTCCGTAACCTCATACAGTATGTTAACAAAACAGTTAATGAAGTTAAAATTTACGATAAAAAATTAAAAATAAATGAGTAAATTTCTAATTTGACATTAAATTTTTGTTCTTTCTAAAATACCTAAAAGAATAGAAATGGTGGAATACTTGAATGAAAACTATAAAGCATACCCAAGTATAATCTTCGTAGTTTTCTTTTTCAAATTTAAACTAGAACTAATTTGAATTATTTATCTATTACATTTTAAAATGGAATTCTTATATACATTTTGCTGAATTTTAATTTTTCTTTGATGTAAAAATTGTCGATAAATTTAATTTTAAACATTTTTTTAGAAATATTAATACTTTTATAATTTTTCAATTACATACAATTGAAGAGCATCCCGTTTGAAACGTAAAAATTAATAATAGAAACTGAATGTGTTTCTTTGTTCAATGTTGAATTCGTAATTTAAAAAAGAAATAAAATAAAATTTTTATCTACGTTCTAATGTAAATGTGATGATAATTCACATCGCTTCACTGTTTTACACACATATTGTTGAATGTTTACAATTATCATATAGAAATAAAAATAAGACATTGCATGTTTTACGAGGAACTAGTAGTTGTATGCAATTGAGGAGCATCCTGTTTTGCCAGCTCCGACAGCAAACTTGTTTCTTAAACTTCCTTATCAAATTTCGAACTGCCGTGTCACTAGAAGGTCCTATAATGGAGGTTAACTCCCTGCGGGAATGACCGAAGAGTTATAATAATAATGGTTTACAACAGTCATTCTAACATCAAGTTACAAATTTTCTTTTGTTTTTTGACATTTCTTATCAGATAAATTTATGAAGTGTGGCACATATGCTTTATGTTTTTTATATTGAAAATATCTTTGTTTTGTTTGATACTACATAAGTCTTATTAATTATTTTCGGATAATCAGCACGATCTCAAATTAAATATAATTTTTATTCAAATTACATATAAATTCATCTTAATTATAATCAATTAAGTTATTATTTAATGTAATGTCAATTACTATATTTAGGATACTCTAACATCGTTATTTGTTAGTCTTAAATTTATTATACCTTTTTTGTAGATGATTTTAATTCTTTATAATTCAGAAACTTATTTAAAATAAATAAATTTATTATATTTAATTTATGAAGCATCCATTGTACTCAAGTTACAAAACATTAGTATATAATAAATCTCCGAAATTTAGACTGTACCAATTAATTGCTTGGGGCAGCGAATTTTATTAGAACTGGATAACCTCATAGACCTAGTTACTGCTCTATTTTTGTAAGAAGCAATGAAGACTTGAATATAAATTACGATTAACTCTTACAAAGTATTCGAATCAAAACTAGCTAGAAGTGGAAATATTTTGCGTACCGAATATACTGTAATTTGTTCATAATTCCAGAAAGTTTGTTTCCAAATGTTGAAAAAATAATTATTACTTTATATGAAAAAGTAATTACTAATTAGAATTAGAAAAATGCAATTAAAAACTTTATAAATTAGCAATAATTATTAATTAAATACAGTTAAATATTAAATTACAATTAATTAATATTGTATAAATATTAATAAAATATTAAATATACACAAATAATCTCATCCTATATTTTTATTTTTAATGATTAATTCTTATAATAAGAAAGCCGTTTAGTTCTGGAAAAAACAATTCTTATTTATATAACAACTTTCTTTTCATAAAACGATAATTGTGTAGTGTAATTTTCCAATTTCTTAAATTGTGTGAAAAATTCCATTCTCACGTATAAATATTTGTATTGTTTTTTTAAAAGCTTCATATAATCCGGCTTAGCAAAAGTTTCTATATATGAATTGCATGTTACAAAGAGCGGCATAATTATAATAATGATTAGTTGGTTATATCACGATGCCAATCAACTAGACACCCTACTGTCAAAACGTCCATCAAGAGAATAGCAACAATGGTAGGGTATGCACTTCAAGAACGGCATAAAACTTGCTCGCAAAATTTAATATTAATTGCAATCACATAAGAAAGTCTATACGGTATATCAAAAATGTAATTTTTTTATTATTATTCATAATTTATATGCAAGAATAACTTTGTCGCTAGAAAATGTTTATTTTGAATGTGTAACGTAAAACATTTCTACAAAATCATTTAAAATAACGCGTATATTAAGACAAAATAATTTCGAAAACAAGCGTGAAGGTCGACAACTTGTCAACTTTCATGTATATAACTCTGCTTGCTTAGGCTATTTTCGTTTGGCACATTGCAATATGCCACTTATTATTTTCATCAAAACATTAAGAAACGAAATACTGTATTTCAAAATCTTTCTAACTAAAGTAATTTATAAAAAAAAAAAAAATCTATTTTATAATTTTAAATATATTCGATGAAAGTCTAGCATATAAATTTAAAATTATAAAATCAAAGATATTTTTAATTCTAGTTTTAAATGTATAGTATATATTGGATTTTTAATTTTTGCATTCGATTTATTTGTAATGTGTAGAAAATGAAGTAAGTCCGAAACATTACAGCTGTAATATATCTAAAATTGATTTCCTTAAACAAATAATATTTATTTCTATTTATTCACATTGGTGACAAAATTAATTTGTTTCAATCGTAATTTACATTATCATGATTTAAATAAGGTTTTAGGAAAAAACCGTTTTTATAATTTATAATTATATTGTATGAAATACCTACGAATTAAAAGTTTATTCTGTATTAATAACTTCATTATTATATAAAATAGTTTTATTTCAGTAACTTTTATATCTCAAACATCCCAATACTTTAATAAACTTTTGGGAAAAGTTCTATATTTAATAGATTAATATTTATATTATAATTCTACAGTAAATTTTATAATGTAAAGATAGTTATGTTCAAATCTAAAATAAAATAAGTTAATAATTTTATATGCAATAGTGTTCTATTTGTTAAATTTAGGAACGCAAAAATTTTGAAACTATGAATAATTATCTAAATTTCATGAATCGTAGTTTAAGCACTTAATTTAACATTTTCTTATTTTACTGAGAACTTCTATTCATTTATTATTTTTTTCGTTAAGTGTTTTGTCACATTCCTTTCTTATCCTATTCGAAAGTGTCATGTTCCAAAGGAAAGCCCAAATCATTTTAAAATTCTTCAGCTATCAGCAACATAATTACGACACGATTATGAATTATTATAAATTTTACATGAAAAAAAGCTTAATTATAAAGAACAGATAAAATATTACGTTATTGATATTAATAATTGTTATTAATTAATTTTTTGTAGTTATATATATAAAGCAGTTTTTAAATTTTATAACAATAAAAGAAGTAGAATATTTTGTTTAAAATCTCGACTGCAAAACTCTAAAACTGCACCTTAATAAATTAAATTTTTATTTAATTTTTCATTAGATTTACTATACTATATATGGCTGATAAATATATACATTCCAATGTAAAATATGAAACAAAAAATGAAAATGTTATTTATGGTTTATATATCAAACATTTAAACAATGAATTAGAAGAATTAACTGTCATAGTATATTTAAGATTAAGGTCATTTCGACCATGTGACTTTAATAAACAACATTAATGCTTTTAAATTTTATATGTCGTGATAATATAAAAAATATAAAATGGGCTTTTTTTATGAAAACAAATCAACTTTAAAATTTATGGTAAATTTAAAACTGTAGTAGATGCATTCACACAATAAAAACAATTGTCTTTTTAATGCTTTAGAAATTACAAAACGTTGCCTTATACTGTAAATGCTGAATACAGTATTTGTAAATTATCACTTGAGGAGGCATTCTAAATTTATTTTGATTGGCATTATTTCGCAATTAAACAGCATTTTAAATATTGATTTTAATTTAATAACAGTTTTTGCAAAAATATTTAAATTATTATAATTTATAAGAATTTTAAAAAGTTATCATGTTTAGATAATTAAATTCTTAAAATATTATTTTTAATTAGTTCTAAATACAATGTTATTTAGAATTATATTTTAAATATATAACTTTAGATTTTACTATTTAGTAATTTTGCAATTTTATAAAAAAAATAATTATATCTTGTATTTCTTAATTACATATATTGATATACGTGGATTTATAATAACAATTACAATTGCTGAATTAAAAGTTTTTAGCAAAAGACAAAAACGAAATTTAAATAATAATCATTAACTTTAAATAAATGTAACTTATATGAGTTTAGATATACTGTATATATCGTTATATAAATGTATATATATAATGTACAGTACATATATTAACACATACATGTAATATATAAATAATAAATTAAATAATATAGATATATAATCTATAAATATATACGTAAATTATCTTTAATATATTGAAACTGTTTTTTATTTAAATATATTTTTAATTTTATACTTCTTAATGAAATTGATTATAATTCTAACGAAATTACAGTGCTTAAACAATAAACATTCCAATTGTATAAATTCATATGAAACCTTAATAATTTCAAAAATTTTATTGTATTATAATTGTTGCCTTAAAAATCAAATCTCTTAAGTAATATATTTACATTTTTAGCTTTTTTTTTATTATTTATCCTGTACTGTACGTCATAATTAGGAAGAGAAAAACTATATAGACCTATATACGTATATTTTTAATTTTATGATCAATAACGCAATATTTTATTCGTTGAATCTATTACTATTTGGTTTATATGTAGATTTGTTCATCGTTAATGCAAAATTATCAGTTTGTAATTTTATAATATAAATTTGGTATTAAAAGCTAGAAATGAGTTAAATATTATCTAAGCACGTAACAGGAAAATATATCCTATGATACAAACGTGAACATGTTAAAAAAAATCTTTAATAAAAGCATACGAAACCCTTAGGCTTACAATAAATTTAAATGACCTGAAATAAAATAATGTAGTTGTACTGTATTGTATTTTAAGTTATACTACAATTCAATTATTTTTAATATATTTAAATTTTATAAACAATATTGTTGACATAGGAGTTATTTGTTTTGACTTTGTAAAAATTATTAAAGAAAATATAAATTTTCTCCCTCTCTTTGAATAAATTTATTTGATAAACTTTAGAATCATTTAAGCAGTGGCGGATCCAGAAGTACCCAAAGGGAAGGTCAACTCAAAAATTAAAAATATTTGAATAATTAATAAGTACTGTACCTTTTATTAACACGTGCACGATGATAGTATTGCGGATGGTCCGATAAACCATATTTGCCATCGTAAATGTTTTAAAAACAACGTTTTGATGTTTGAATAAATAAATTTTATTTTATTTTATTTGTTTATTTTTCTATCGATGGCGAGCCTCTGTGGCCCTTCCCTAATCACTGCAGTTAAATGTATTTAAACAGTATACTGTTTTAACTCCTAATTGTATGTGATAAAGAATATTTCATTAATTACATAATTTTTATGATTCTAATACTTTTTTTCGATCAGCTTTGAAATTTTTCAAATAAAAAATTATCAAATCTTTACTTTCAAAATACTTATAAAAATTATATTTTTAGTGTTATTCATTATCAATAACATATACAGCAAGTCCTCACTCAACGTTGTCGACAGTTTATTGAAAATTACGACGTTAAGTGAAAACGACGTAAAACGAAATCAATTTTACCACAGACTAAATTATATAAACAAGATATAATTCAGTTAATATTATTCTAATTGGATCGTATTTGCAAACTTCAGCATTTATTTCCTACTTCAACAAATCAATTTTACTGTTTATGAAGAAAATTCAACAATAATAATTGTTAAATGATTACCAATCTACATGTATCTTTCCTCAACGACGTTAAATAAGGACTTACTGTATTTTGTTTGATAAATATATCACATTATATAAAAAATAAATTCTTTAATACAAAAATTTCGTAGAATATATCTTTATTTTATAATGTCGTTTAATGTAAATTTTAATATCAAGTAACGTTTTAAGTTACTTAATATTAACAGTTTTAAAACGTTTAATATATGTTTAAATATTAGAGAATTACCAAATCTGTCTCATCATTATTTATTTAAGAATGTCGAATGATTTTTATTAATAGGTAAGAAAACATTTTCTTAGAACTAACCATTTTGAAAATAGACATGAACAAAGAAAATATATTACAAAGAAAACTAAAATTAAGATTCTATATTAGATTTAATAGTTTATAAATCTGACTAAATTATTTGTTTTTGGATCAAATAAATCTTTATTTTTTTTTAATATTGATATTACTAAATATATTAGATATTTTCATTTTCTTTTGAACGATTTTAAATGACTATATAGTAATTTAAAATATGATAAAATACGATATATATATACCAGAATAAAAATATACACAAAACTTTTGAAGCGAAAGAAAATAATTATTTTGGACACGATGGCTCTTCATTTGAATTTTGTTCTAATTTAAATGTCATCAGATGATTTTACTAAAATATTTTTACGTTTATTGTTCTGGGTAATTTATTCCCATTCTTTTCTTATCATCAGAAATAATTACAATTTAGATTTTATTAACTGTATAGTACATATTTTCCTGTCCCTGCAATAAAATCGACTAATAGACTACAAGAGAATAAATTTAGTTTTCATTTTACAGAGAAAACTAATCAAACGATTAAATATTATTATTATTAGATTATTTGAAATTTAAAGAAACGTTATAGTACTCTAAAACATTGTATAACTATAATTCTAATAATTCTATATTATTACAGATAAGATTGACGAACAGTATTTTCATATTGGATATTATCATTCATATTTCTCTTCCAAAATAGGTTTAATAAGAATATAAATAAATTTTTATAATATTTAAATTAGATTCTAATCAGTTCAATTCGAAATATTTTATATGCAGAATATTTAATTTTAATTAATATAGACCTGTCAATATAACGTGGTGGAAAATTACGTAAGTAACATTTGTAAAAACTTCTAGAATTGATCTTCATTAAATTCCCATTTACACAAACAGAAACTTTCAAAAACGCTTGAGCGGCCAAGATCCATTTTAGGGATGTCTTCTGACTTTACTAGTTTTCTTATATAAGGAAATGTTTGTCTAACAAAAAGAAGTTATTTATAAAATTTTTAATTTTTTCGACTGTAAAGGACTTTACGTATTTTTGTATTTTTACGCAACTAGGTGGACTAGAACAAAAAGGCATTCAGGAACATTATTATTAAAAAAATTGTAGTAGTTTTATGAGTATGAAGTGGATAATTTAATGGACATTCACCCTAGAATATTCTTCAAAACTTTTCAAATTTTAATTGTTAATTTTATACAAAGTTATTGTAAAAAATTAACAATTAAATAGTTTCGTTTGTGTAAAATAAAACTAATGTGTGTTAAGTTTTAAATATTCTAGAGATTAAACTCTGATAAATGTTATAGAATCGAAAATATTAAACAAGAATGTATTATATCTCCTTTAAAGATTTATTTATTAACATATTTCTTTCTGAAATGACAATTTCTGACATTGAAGACATTAACATTGAGAATATATTTTTAAAAATAAAATACAACGAAATAATTTTTTCTTTAAAAAGATATCTGGGTTTTATGGAACATCAAAAAATTACAGTAATATGATGTTAATGAATTATAAGACAAAATCGGATATCAACATATAAAACAATAAAATAAAATAAAAATCAGGAAATGCACTTAATTTTACAAGAATAATTTTTCTTAAAGAAAAAATATAAAGATGTTTCGTAAAATGCTAATGATATTAAATTAACTTAATTATTCTTCAATAAATCTTAATTAATGCATTTATATAAATTTCAATTACGATGGAATCAAACGAAATAGAGTCCAAGTCGTTTCTGAATTTTAGCATTTTTCCGTCGTATTTAAGTGATTGAGTTAATCTCAAAAAGACCAAAATGTAATTTTTTATAAGGTTAATCATATCTTAAATTTAAATGTTTTAAAGAATTATTGGCAATGCAATAAATAAAAATAATAATATTCAATAGCAAACACTTAAAATTAAATAGTTGCTATTTTATTTTTTAATTTATTCATTTTGTTTAATTTTGTTCTAGCTGAATCATTTTTGTATGACAAAGTCTCAACATCATATAAAATGATACATCTAGACAAATAAAAAAAATTTAAAATAAATTAATAAATTACAAAATTTTATATAAAACAAATTTAATATTTAGAATGCTTTCATACACATCATATTTATTTTATACTACATAATATTAAAATGTTTTTTTTTAAAAAAAAAGGAAATCGTTAAAGAGCTTTAAATAATAATTTATATATTAACTTATTTTTCTTCTGAAATATAAAAATTACAACAGAAAAATAATTGATAATTTTAATATTTTATATTCAATAATAAATACTCTTATCGCTTGATTTTTATAAAAATTAAAATCAAAAATTAATTCTCTTATAAATATTATTGGTTATAATAAAAATCATTATAATTATTGAGATGTTGTATCAATAGATAATAATTAACAGTATACAACACTCGTCTGAGTAAATATTATGAGCGTCAATACGAATATACACTGGTATTCAAAATTAAGAGAATTTGCACATCTTGTCGATTTTAACAAAAAAGTAATGAACTGAAAGTACAAATTATGCCCCCGAATAAGAATGTAAATTTTTAGTGTTGAATACGTAAGCTTACACGTGCATGTAGACAAAACTTTGACACCGGAGGGCAAGAAAAGCTCGTACTCCTCAGCGACATTCGTTGTTTATCTTGCAAGAGTAGATCCAGTTTCATAAGCGATCAGGTAAAAATGAGTAGCCACGAACTTCTTGATGACGGAATGAGGTGGAGAATCGTGGGTTGATCGGAGGCAGGGCAATCATAAACAAGGTTGCTACAGAGCTCAAAAGTAACACCCAGTGTCGTCTGCAATTTGTGGAAACAGTTTAAGGACACAGGATCGATTTCGAGAAGGCCTGTGAAAGGTCGTCCAAGAAGACAACCTTTCACAGGCCTTCTCGAAATCAATCCTGACGGCCAATCCACGACGAAATCGATCCACGACGGCCAATGAAGATCGTTATTTGGCACTTTCAGAGAGGCACCACAGGACTACAACAGCTTCACAGCTATCTCGTGAGCTGCATGCCGTCACCGTCACTGGAACCCGAGTTTCAAGGGTTACTGTTTCCATAAGAGGCTTTTTGCCAGAAGATCCGCTGTTTGCATCTCGCTGACTTCAGCATAGAAGAGAGCGCGTTTAGCATGGTGCATACATCAGCCTTGGACCAGACTTCAGTGGGTACCGTTCTCTTCAGAAATGAGTCGCGATTCAGCCTGGACACAGATTCTCGACGCACCTTTATCTAGAGAGAACCTGGATCTGATTCCTTTTCTCTAACATCCGAGAAAAGGATCGCTATGGCAATAGAGGTGTTATGGTCTGGGCAGGCATNTAATAAACTTTTGGGAAAAGTTCTATATTTAATAGATTAATATTTATATTATAATTCTACAGTAAATTTTATAATGTAAAGATAGTTATGTTCAAATCTAAAATAAAATAAGTTAATAATTTTATATGCAATAGTGTTCTATTTGTTAAATTTAGGAACGCAAAAATTTTGAAACTATGAAAAATTATCTAAATTTCATGAATCGTAGTTTAAGCACTTAATTTAACATTTTCTTATTTTACTGAGAACTTCTATTCATTTATTATTTTTTTCGTTAAGTGTTTTGTCACATTCCTTTCTTATCCTATTCGAAAGTGTCATGTTCCAAAGGAAAGCCCAAATCATTTTAAAATTCTTCAGCTATCAGCAACATAATTACGACACGATTATGAATTATTATAAATTTTACATGAAAAAAAGCTTAATTATAAAGAACAGATAAAATATTACGTTATTGATATTAATAATTGTTATTAATTAATTTTTTGTAGTTATATATATAAAGCAGTTTTTAAATTTTATAACAATAAAAGAAGTAGAATATTTTGTTTAAAATCTCGACTGCAAAACTCTAAAACTGCACCTTAATAAATTAAATTTTTATTTAATTTTTCATTAGATTTACTATACTATATATGGCTGATAAATATATACATTCCAATGTAAAATATGAAACAAAAAATGAAAATGTTATTTATGGTTTATATATCAAACATTTAAACAATGAATTAGAAGAATTAACTGTCATAGTATATTTAAGATTAAGGTCATTTCGACCATGTGACTTTAATAAACAACATTAATGCTTTTAAATTTTATATGTCGTGATAATATAAAAAATATAAAATGGGCTTTTTTTATGAAAACAAATCAACTTTAAAATTTATGGTAAATTTAAAACTGTAGTAGATGCATTCACACAATAAAAACAATTGTCTTTTTAATGCTTTAGAAATTACAAAACGTTGCCTTATACTGTAAATGCTGAATACAGTATTTGTAAATTATCACTTGAGGAGGCATTCTAAATTTATTTTGATTGGCATTATTTCGCAATTAAACAGCATTTTAAATATTGATTTTAATTTAATAACAGTTTTTGCAAAAATATTTAAATTATTATAATTTATAAGAATTTTAAAAAGTTATCATGTTTAGATAATTAAATTCTTAAAATATTATTTTTAATTAGTTCTAAATACAATGTTATTTAGAATTATATTTTAAATATATAACTTTAGATTTTACTATTTAGTAATTTTGCAATTTTATAAAAAAAATAATTATATCTTGTATTTCTTAATTACATATATTGATATACGTGGATTTATAATAACAATTACAATTGCTGAATTAAAAGTTTTTAGCAAAAGACAAAAACGAAATTTAAATAATAATCATTAACTTTAAATAAATGTAACTTATATGAGTTTAGATATACTGTATATATCGTTATATAAATGTATATATATAATGTACAGTACATATATTAACACATACATGTAATATATAAATAATAAATTAAATAATATAGATATATAATCTATAAATATATACGTAAATTATCTTTAATATATTGAAACTGTTTTTTATTTAAATATATTTTTAATTTTATACTTCTTAATGAAATTGATTATAATTCTAACGAAATTACAGTGCTTAAACAATAAACATTCCAATTGTATAAATTCATATGAAACCTTAATAATTTCAAAAATTTTATTGTATTATAATTGTTGCCTTAAAAATCAAATCTCTTAAGTAATATATTTACATTTTTAGCTTTTTTTTTATTATTTATCCTGTACTGTACGTCATAATTAGGAAGAGAAAAACTATATAGACCTATATACGTATATTTTTAATTTTATGATCAATAACGCAATATTTTATTCGTTGAATCTATTACTATTTGGTTTATATGTAGATTTGTTCATCGTTAATGCAAAATTATCAGTTTGTAATTTTATAATATAAATTTGGTATTAAAAGCTAGAAATGAGTTAAATATTATCTAAGCACGTAACAGGAAAATATATCCTATGATACAAACGTGAACATGTTAAAAAAAATCTTTAATAAAAGCATACGAAACCCTTAGGCTTACAATAAATTTAAATGACCTGAAATAAAATAATGTAGTTGTACTGTATTGTATTTTAAGTTATACTACAATTCAATTATTTTTAATATATTTAAATTTTATAAACAATATTGTTGACATAGGAGTTATTTGTTTTGACTTTGTAAAAATTATTAAAGAAAATATAAATTTTCTCCCTCTCTTTGAATAAATTTATTTGATAAACTTTAGAATCATTTAAGCAGTGGCGGATCCAGAAGTACCCAAAGGGAAGGTCAACTCAAAAATTAAAAATATTTGAATAATTAATAAGTACTGTACCTTTTATTAACACGTGCACGATGATAGTATTGCGGATGGTCCGATAAACCATATTTGCCATCGTAAATGTTTTAAAAACAACGTTTTGATGTTTGAATAAATAAATTTTATTTTATTTTATTTGTTTATTTTTCTATCGATGGCGAGCCTCTGTGGCCCTTCCCTAATCACTGCAGTTAAATGTATTTAAACAGTATACTGTTTTAACTCCTAATTGTATGTGATAAAGAATATTTCATTAATTACATAATTTTTATGATTCTAATACTTTTTTTCGATCAGCTTTGAAATTTTTCAAATAAAAAATTATCAAATCTTTACTTTCAAAATACTTATAAAAATTATATTTTTAGTGTTATTCATTATCAATAACATATACAGCAAGTCCTCACTCAACGTTGTCGACAGTTTATTGAAAATTACGACGTTAAGTGAAAACGACGTAAAACGAAATCAATTTTACCACAGACTAAATTATATAAACAAGATATAATTCAGTTAATATTATTCTAATTGGATCGTATTTGCAAACTTCAGCATTTATTTCCTACTTCAACAAATCAATTTTACTGTTTATGAAGAAAATTCAACAATAATAATTGTTAAATGATTACCAATCTACATGTATCTTTCCTCAACGACGTTAAATAAGGACTTACTGTATTTTGTTTGATAAATATATCACATTATATAAAAAATAAATTCTTTAATACAAAAATTTCGTAGAATATATCTTTATTTTATAATGTCGTTTAATGTAAATTTTAATATCAAGTAACGTTTTAAGTTACTTAATATTAACAGTTTTAAAACGTTTAATATATGTTTAAATATTAGAGAATTACCAAATCTGTCTCATCATTATTTATTTAAGAATGTCGAATGATTTTTATTAATAGGTAAGAAAACATTTTCTTAGAACTAACCATTTTGAAAATAGACATGAACAAAGAAAATATATTACAAAGAAAACTAAAATTAAGATTCTATATTAGATTTAATAGTTTATAAATCTGACTAAATTATTTGTTTTTGGATCAAATAAATCTTTATTTTTTTTTAATATTGATATTACTAAATATATTAGATATTTTCATTTTCTTTTGAACGATTTTAAATGACTATATAGTAATTTAAAATATGATAAAATACGATATATATATACCAGAATAAAAATATACACAAAACTTTTGAAGCGAAAGAAAATAATTATTTTGGACACGATGGCTCTTCATTTGAATTTTGTTCTAATTTAAATGTCATCAGATGATTTTACTAAAATATTTTTACGTTTATTGTTCTGGGTAATTTATTCCCATTCTTTTCTTATCATCAGAAATAATTACAATTTAGATTTTATTAACTGTATAGTACATATTTTCCTGTCCCTGCAATAAAATCGACTAATAGACTACAAGAGAATAAATTTAGTTTTCATTTTACAGAGAAAACTAATCAAACGATTAAATATTATTATTATTAGATTATTTGAAATTTAAAGAAACGTTATAGTACTCTAAAACATTGTATAACTATAATTCTAATAATTCTATATTATTACAGATAAGATTGACGAACAGTATTTTCATATTGGATATTATCATTCATATTTCTCTTCCAAAATAGGTTTAATAAGAATATAAATAAATTTTTATAATATTTAAATTAGATTCTAATCAGTTCAATTCGAAATATTTTATATGCAGAATATTTAATTTTAATTAATATAGACCTGTCAATATAACGTGGTGGAAAATTACGTAAGTAACATTTGTAAAAACTTCTAGAATTGATCTTCATTAAATTCCCATTTACACAAACAGAAACTTTCAAAAACGCTTGAGCGGCCAAGATCCATTTTAGGGATGTCTTCTGACTTTACTAGTTTTCTTATATAAGGAAATGTTTGTCTAACAAAAAGAAGTTATTTATAAAATTTTTAATTTTTTCGACTGTAAAGGACTTTACGTATTTTTGTATTTTTACGCAACTAGGTGGACTAGAACAAAAAGGCATTCAGGAACATTATTATTAAAAAAATTGTAGTAGTTTTATGAGTATGAAGTGGATAATTTAATGGACATTCACCCTAGAATATTCTTCAAAACTTTTCAAATTTTAATTGTTAATTTTATACAAAGTTATTGTAAAAAATTAACAATTAAATAGTTTCGTTTGTGTAAAATAAAACTAATGTGTGTTAAGTTTTAAATATTCTAGAGATTAAACTCTGATAAATGTTATAGAATCGAAAATATTAAACAAGAATGTATTATATCTCCTTTAAAGATTTATTTATTAACATATTTCTTTCTGAAATGACAATTTCTGACATTGAAGACATTAACATTGAGAATATATTTTTAAAAATAAAATACAACGAAATAATTTTTTCTTTAAAAAGATATCTGGGTTTTATGGAACATCAAAAAATTACAGTAATATGATGTTAATGAATTATAAGACAAAATCGGATATCAACATATAAAACAATAAAATAAAATAAAAATCAGGAAATGCACTTAATTTTACAAGAATAATTTTTCTTAAAGAAAAAATATAAAGATGTTTCGTAAAATGCTAATGATATTAAATTAACTTAATTATTCTTCAATAAATCTTAATTAATGCATTTATATAAATTTCAATTACGATGGAATCAAACGAAATAGAGTCCAAGTCGTTTCTGAATTTTAGCATTTTTCCGTCGTATTTAAGTGATTGAGTTAATCTCAAAAAGACCAAAATGTAATTTTTTATAAGGTTAATCATATCTTAAATTTAAATGTTTTAAAGAATTATTGGCAATGCAATAAATAAAAATAATAATATTCAATAGCAAACACTTAAAATTAAATAGTTGCTATTTTATTTTTTAATTTATTCATTTTGTTTAATTTTGTTCTAGCTGAATCATTTTTGTATGACAAAGTCTCAACATCATATAAAATGATACATCTAGACAAATAAAAAAAATTTAAAATAAATTAATAAATTACAAAATTTTATATAAAACAAATTTAATATTTAGAATGCTTTCATACACATCATATTTATTTTATACTACATAATATTAAAATGTTTTTTTTTAAAAAAAAAGGAAATCGTTAAAGAGCTTTAAATAATAATTTATAGGGCCTATATTAACTTATTTTTCTTCTGAAATATAAAAATTACAACAGAAAAATAATTGATAATTTTAATATTTTATATTCAATAATAAATACTCTTATCGCTTGATTTTTATAAAAATTAAAATCAAAAATTAATTCTCTTATAAATATTATTGGTTATAATAAAAATCATTATAATTATTGAGATGTTGTATCAATAGATAATAATTAACAGTATACAACACTCGTCTGAGTAAATATTATGAGCGTCAATACGAATATACACTGGTATTCAAAATTAAGAGAATTTGCACATCTTGTCGATTTTAACAAAAAAGTAATGAACTGAAAGTACAAATTATGCCCCCGAATAAGAATGTAAATTTTTAGTGTTGAATACGTAAGCTTACACGTGCATGTAGACAAAACTTTGACACCGGAGGGCAAGAAAAGCTCGTACTCCTCAGCGACATTCGTTGTTTATCTTGCAAGAGTAGATCCAGTTTCATAAGCGATCAGGTAAAAATGAGTAGCCACGAACTTCTTGATGACGGAATGAGGTGGAGAATCGTGGGTTGATCGGAGGCAGGGCAATCATAAACAAGGTTGCTACAGAGCTCAAAAGTAACACCCAGTGTCGTCTGCAATTTGTGGAAACAGTTTAAGGACACAGGATCGATTTCGAGAAGGCCTGTGAAAGGTCGTCCAAGAAGACAACCTTTCACAGGCCTTCTCGAAATCAATCCTGACGGCCAATCCACGACGAAATCGATCCACGACGGCCAATGAAGATCGTTATTTGGCACTTTCAGAGAGGAACCACAGGACTACAACAGCTTCACAGCTATCTCGTGAGCTGCATGCCGTCACCGTCACTGGAACCCGAGTTTCAAGGGTTACTGTTTCCATAAGAGGCTTTTTGCCAGAAGATCCGCTGTTTGCATCTCGCTGACTTCAGCATAGAAGAGAGCGCGTTTAGCATGGTGCATACATCAGCCTTGGACCAGACTTCAGTGGGTACCGTTCTCTTCAGAAATGAGTCGCGATTCAGCCTAGACACAGATTCTCGACGCACCTTTATCTAGAGAGAACCTGGATCTGATTCCTTTTCTCTAACATCCGAGAAAAGGATCGCTATGGCAATAGAGGTGTTATGGTCTGGGCAGGCATCATGTTGGATGGCCACACACAGAAGCGGATCTAAGTTTTTCGGGGCCTAGGACTTATTGAAGTCCAGTGGAGCCCCATTTTTTGTTAATACAAATAATACTATAAATTATCATTATTATTATATTATTAATATTAACTATTTTTTATTATACAATAAGTGCTTATTGTTAATGAAAAAGTATTAAAAATTTATGATGATCATTCAATTTTTGTGGGCTTTTGACACTTGGGGTCCAGGACTTAAGCCCTATTAGTCCCTATGTAGATTTGCCCCTGGCCACACACATCTCTATGTGTTTGACAGAGCCTCTTTGACTGCTGAAAGGTATAGGGATGAGATCTTAGAGCCCTATGTTCGGCTTTTCAGGAGTTCAGTTGGCCATCTGTTTATTTTTATGAGTGACAACGCTCATCCACATAGGGCTCACCTGGTCGATGATTATCTTGAAAGTAAGAATATTCGCCGATGGAATGGCTAGCCAGATCTCCAGACCTAAACCTATTGAACATATCTGGGACGCTCTCGGGAGGGCAATTGCATCTCGCAATCCCACCTCCCAGAACCATCCAGGAGCTGGAAATTGCGTTGCTGCAAGAATGGGACCGACTGCCACAGGGATTCACCAGCTGCCTCGTTTCCAGTTGACGTCGCGATGCGAGAGATATATAACTGTGAGAGGGAACCATACCGTATATTATAGTCATTTTATGTTCGATCTTTTAATGTAGGTTTTGGATATTCCTGCACTGATGAGGCTAACTGACGATTATGAGTGCGTACCATGACTGTTGTATAATATATTTTTTTCTGTTATATAATTGTGTATCCACACCAAATTTCATAAAAATGTGTTCATTAGTTTTTTAGAAATTCGACAAAATGTGCAAATTCTCTTAATTTTGAATACCAGTGTATTGCAAAAAAAAACTGATTTTTTAAAATAATTTTTGTATTTGAATATGACTATACATTATTATAATTTTGAATCCATAATTAAATTATTAGAAACTATATTATGAAAGGTTTATTTTATACATTTTTTCCTACGTTTTTCCATACTTACATTATAATATCTATATGTACAGTTTTTCAATTTGTGTTAAGAGAAAGTACTTTTACTAAAATTTAGAAAAAACAATAAATAATATTAATTTGATTATTTGAAAATAATTTACAAATTTCAAAAATTTTTTTAAATTTATAAACAGTTTTAATGTTAAAATCGTCTAATTTCTTTTCAACTAATTAATTTATACTTCAAGAAAGATAATAATACAAAACAAATTTCAATATACCGGAATAAATAACTTCATAGTTAAATGAAAACAAAATAAATAAATAAATCATTTATTATTCAGGTAATTACAACGCAACAAAAATTGCCAGTTATTGTTTTCGTAAAGAATTCCCTTTTTATTTCCTTCACGTTAGATAATCGAAATACGTTTGCTGTAAGAGCATTAGAAGTATTTTATAAATGCAATAAAAACAATTTTAAATTAATTAAAATTACCTAAGTAGCTAACAAATTATTTTGATTAAATTAAACTTAAAGTACAAATTTAGTAAATAATGGGAGGAGAAAATCTTTTAGAAATGACTTTTTATTTCTTAAGACACATTTAATAGTAAACGCCCAATCACTTATTTATGAAACTTCAAGTGTTAGGGTTTTCTTTAGTCACCCAACAATAATAAAGAGTAAAAGAATAAACCCTTATCGCCTACGCTTCTTGATGGGGTTCTTAACCAAATGGAAGAATAAGAGTCCAAAGGGCTGGTTCTCCCTTGATGGATGCCCACCAATTAACCTCTAAGGAGGACACCTGGGTGATGTAATTAAAATCTCCTCTCGCCGACAATGGAACTGCGATGACGTCATATACCAAGTTCTCTTTTGGACATTACCTTGCTGTTCATTTTAATAGTGCTTTAAATATCTTTTACTTATGCAAAATTCAGATAAAATGCTTGCGGATTTTGAAATAGTTATTAAGAAATTTTTCTACTGAAACATATCTACAATAAAAATATTTTCAAGAATGAAATTTTTTACATTTAAATGAAATGTTTTTAATAAATTACATACAGATACGTATTTTTATAAACATTACGGTTAAACGTGTAAATTTTTTCAAAACATATTTATCAGTTTTAATAATGTATAAATTAACAATCTGTAAATGGAAATATGCAAATTATGGATTACATAATACAAATTATCAGTTATTAATTAATCAATGATTCTAATCTTTTAAATATCATTTTATTAATATTAGTCTATTGTGACTATAATCTATTAATAGGACGTATTATACTGATTTAACTTGCGGGTGAATTTATAGAAATTGAATTAGTCTCTTGGTTCAAATGAATAAACTTTTATTCGCACCTGTATACTAAATTTTATTTTATTCCAGACCTTTTCGTTCCTCATCAGCAGGTGTTTTATTACTTATATTTCTAAAATACAATAAAGTTTTTTAATTATACGATACAAAAATTTTTTAAATAGAGTATAGGTTATAGTCACAATAGACTAATATTAATAAAATAACAGTTATTAAGTTTATCTATTAAACGAACAAGAATAATTTAATAAGCAACATATACCGAAAAATAATGTTCATAAATAATATTTAGTTGTTAATTTTTAAACTCAGTAAAATATAAATTAGAAAAATTTGAAAGACGTTATGTAAAAGCTTTAATGAATTTCTTTCTAATAATTATAATATTAAAAAATAATAATAAAATACGCGTTTTTACTCTTAGAAAAATTTATGACCTTATGACAACAGAAAGCTTTCCGTAATATAATATTCATCTAAAATAAAGAAATAGTCTTACTCAACCTCAAAGGAAATAAAACAGTTTAAAAGTTTGCTCTTTAGAAATAAGTATTTAAAAAAAAACGAAATATTTAAATTATTTTAGTATGAAAATCTGTAAGAGAAAAACTTCCAAATTTATATAAAATTATTATAAATTTAAATAAGCAAATTCGTTGGCATTAATTGTTTACTATTGCTTTAATAATGTGATAATTGATTTTTCAAAAAATTAAGATTTTAATTTCACTTTTTTAAAAGAAAGTATTAATTTTGAAATTAAAGCTAATTATCAAGAAATTCTAATATTCATCTTTTTTAATATAAATAATATTAATTTAATAATAATCAAAATCAAACTACACAAAGGATTTTGTGAGCAAAAAA
>NW_019384794.1:223970-229483 GCF_000671375.1 Centruroides sculpturatus | reverse complement strand
TAATAAAATATAAAGTTATATATATATATATATATATATATTTATTTATTTACCACATTGCGAATATAATTTGTAGTAAATCTTTATTTAAGCCACAGAGAAATATGTATTTATTTTAAGAAAGTTATATTATGCGTGAATGAGTAAATGTATGATGTATGAATACAGAACTTGCATAATACTGATATAACAATATTAGTTATATCAGTATTATGCAAGTTCTATATTCATATAATGCAAGAATTACTTTATAAAAATTATTACCTGTAATGAAATTAATCAGCTTGAACTAACATCTTTAATTCTCATTTTATTACAGTAATCTTAACTATCACAACTAACTAAATAGGATTTATATAACAATTTTATTATAGAATATTTTATATTACTCCCCAACATATTCTACACAAATCTTAAAAAAAGAACAATTATGGAAAAGGAAACCAAAATTAGTCAATCTTCCATCTGGTTTTAGTTTCATCTTTGGAATGAGTTCGGAACCAAGTTTTCTTTTTTAATAAAAGAATCCTTTAATAAATTTATAGCCAAATGACCACTAATTCCGAGTTAACAAAGAAAAGAAGAAAGACTTGCAAGTACTTTTTAAGAAATTTTCAAGACCGAAGTTTTTCAGATTAAATTTTTCAATTACGGTATGTTAAATTGTAGTAATCAATTAAATAATATTCGAAACTTTATTTGAATGATATTCAGTTTCGTGTGTTGTTAAACGATACAAAGTATTTCATAGCGTTTTAATTACTTCAATTATTCACAAATTTCTTAAATTAAATCGATTCAAATAGATTATTTTGTTTATGACGTCATAAAAAAAGAGATTCAAATGTAAGAATGGCATATTTAGAAACAGAATTTACTAGTTAATCAACGTTGATTAATAGATATAATTCCACGTGTACGTCTCAACTTTTTCAATATGTCCCCCGAAACAAAAACATCTTATCTGCTTACTCTAAGTTTTTAATCCAAGTTCAACAAACACCTTTATTTACAAAAATTGTTTGTATCTTTCAGTTTTGAGCTTCGTGGAAAGAAACCAGACTTTCTGTAAATGCAATTACTGTATAAAATATAGTTTTAGTTACAGACAGTTTTTAAGAGTATTTAGTTTACTTTTAAAAGACAATTCAAAAGTGAGAAAAATTTCTCTATCTTTGCGAAAAAAAGGATTATAAGAATTGGATGATTTGTAAAGTTACTTTCCTACTTTCCTAATACAAAAGTATTACGAACAATTTTAATGTTGTTATATATAATAACGTAATTATACAGATACATAAAATCGACGTCAAAATAACATTAATGAAATATTTTAAAAAGTTCTTGAAAATATTAAAATTAGGCTAAATGCAATTCTACACTTTTATTTATTTTTATAGTTTCATTACTAATAATGAATATTTGACGTTTCTAATTTTGTTAAAGCATTTAGTTTAAAGTGCCATACTGGAAACAAATAATGTGAATTTATGTATATTGTAATAATCTTAAAGCATTGAGAAATAATATTATGATGGATTCAAATATTATTTAGTATTGAAATCAGAATCAAAAATTAGTTAAATTTTAAAATTAATTTTGAATTAATCCTACAATTGTGTTGTTAATTAACAATTTACACTTTAAAAATTTGAACTTCGCGAGTATGAATTTAATTGCTGTAATTGGAATTCTCTTATCAGTTTTCTCACAAAAGGATTATTTTCTTAATTGAAAGATTTCGTATTGCGGATCATAATTGATTTGATTTTTTTATTCTTAAATATCTTTGTTTTTAAAATTAAAAACTTCATAACTTGATTGAAAAGAGTTATCATTTATTTTTGTTATTTCTGTATTATCTCATTTCTAAACTAGAGTTAAAATTTATCTATTTTTTAAATTGATAAACATTTTTATAAATTTGTTTTGTTGTTTTATATGCTTATTGAGCTCATTTTAATAAATTTTTAATTTGGTTTTATTAATTAACGTCTAAAATACTGTACAGAATACTTATATTAAACTTGTGATTTAATAAATAATATGAGATTGATTTATGATTCTGCTACTTTTTGCTTGATTTTATCTGAATTAATTAGTTGATCTGATTATCCTATATCTAACGATTAAACTGATAATATCTAATCAGATATTATGTAATAATTTTAAACACGATATGCTATTAAAAATGATATGAAATAATGTCAATATTAATCAATCACAAGCCAAAATTTTTCATTGTTTTGACTTCTTTGAGATATGATATATTGTAATTACTGTATTATAAAACTCTAATGAAAGCAATTATTAGTCGATTAATTTCTGAAATAATCGAGTTTCCATTCATCACTCGTTTTTGTGAAATTTTGAGATCTATCGTTGAATTAGTATATTGAGAGTTAACAATTGATTAGGGATATGTTGTCAACAAATGAGATAACATTAAAAAATTAATTAANACTTTTTTTCGATCAGCTTTGAAATTTTTCAAATAAAAAATTATCAAATCTTTACTTTCAAAATACTTATAAAAATTATATTTTTAGTGTTATTCATTATCAATAACATATACAGCAAGTCCTCACTCAACGTTGTCGACAGTTTATTGAAAATTACGACGTTAAGTGAAAACGACGTAAAACGAAATCAATTTTACCACAGACTAAATTATATAAACAAGATATAATTCAGTTAATATTATTCTAATTGGATCGTATTTGCAAACTTCAGCATTTATTTCCTACTTCAACAAATCAATTTTACTGTTTATGAAGAAAATTCAACAATAATAATTGTTAAATGATTACCAATCTACATGTATCTTTCCTCAACGACGTTAAATAAGGACTTACTGTATTTTGTTTGATAAATATATCACATTATATAAAAAATAAATTCTTTAATACAAAAATTTCGTAGAATATATCTTTATTTTATAATGTCGTTTAATGTAAATTTTAATATCAAGTAACGTTTTAAGTTACTTAATATTAACAGTTTTAAAACGTTTAATATATGTTTAAATATTAGAGAATTACCAAATCTGTCTCATCATTATTTATTTAAGAATGTCGAATGATTTTTATTAATAGGTAAGAAAACATTTTCTTAGAACTAACCATTTTGAAAATAGACATGAACAAAGAAAATATATTACAAAGAAAACTAAAATTAAGATTCTATATTAGATTTAATAGTTTATAAATCTGACTAAATTATTTGTTTTTGGATCAAATAAATCTTTATTTTTTTTTAATATTGATATTACTAAATATATTAGATATTTTCATTTTCTTTTGAACGATTTTAAATGACTATATAGTAATTTAAAATATGATAAAATACGATATATATATACCAGAATAAAAATATACACAAAACTTTTGAAGCGAAAGAAAATAATTATTTTGGACACGATGGCTCTTCATTTGAATTTTGTTCTAATTTAAATGTCATCAGATGATTTTACTAAAATATTTTTACGTTTATTGTTCTGGGTAATTTATTCCCATTCTTTTCTTATCATCAGAAATAATTACAATTTAGATTTTATTAACTGTATAGTACATATTTTCCTGTCCCTGCAATAAAATCGACTAATAGACTACAAGAGAATAAATTTAGTTTTCATTTTACAGAGAAAACTAATCAAACGATTAAATATTATTATTATTAGATTATTTGAAATTTAAAGAAACGTTATAGTACTCTAAAACATTGTATAACTATAATTCTAATAATTCTATATTATTACAGATAAGATTGACGAACAGTATTTTCATATTGGATATTATCATTCATATTTCTCTTCCAAAATAGGTTTAATAAGAATATAAATAAATTTTTATAATATTTAAATTAGATTCTAATCAGTTCAATTCGAAATATTTTATATGCAGAATATTTAATTTTAATTAATATAGACCTGTCAATATAACGTGGTGGAAAATTACGTAAGTAACATTTGTAAAAACTTCTAGAATTGATCTTCATTAAATTCCCATTTACACAAACAGAAACTTTCAAAAACGCTTGAGCGGCCAAGATCCATTTTAGGGATGTCTTCTGACTTTACTAGTTTTCTTATATAAGGAAATGTTTGTCTAACAAAAAGAAGTTATTTATAAAATTTTTAATTTTTTCGACTGTAAAGGACTTTACGTATTTTTGTATTTTTACGCAACTAGGTGGACTAGAACAAAAAGGCATTCAGGAACATTATTATTAAAAAAATTGTAGTAGTTTTATGAGTATGAAGTGGATAATTTAATGGACATCCACCCTAGAATATTCTTCAAAACTTTTCAAATTTTAATTGTTAATTTTATACAAAGTTATTGTAAAAAATTAACAATTAAATAGTTTCGTTTGTGTAAAATAAAACTAATGTGTGTTAAGTTTTAAATATTCTAGAGATTAAACTCTGATAAATGTTATAGAATCGAAAATATTAAACAAGAATGTATTATATCTCCTTTTAAAGATTTATTTATTAACATATTTCTTTCTGAAATGACAATTTCTGACATTGAAGACATTAACATTGAGAATATATTTTTAAAAATAAAATACAACGAAATAATTTTTTCTTTAAAAAGATATCTGGGTTTTATGGAACATCAAAAAATTACAGTAATATGATGTTAATGAATTATAAGACAAAATCGGATATCAACATATAAAACAATAAAATAAAATAAAAATCAGGAAATGCACTTAATTTTACAAGAATAATTTTTCTTAAAGAAAAAATATAAAGATGTTTCGTAAAATGCTAATGATATTAAATTAACTTAATTATTCTTCAATAAATCTCAATTAATGCATTTATATAAATTTCAATTACGATGGAATCAAACGAAATAGAGTCCAAGTCGTTTCTGAATTTTAGCATTTTTCCGTCGTATTTAAGTGATTGAGTTAATCTCAAAAAGACCAAAATGTAATTTTTTATAAGGTTAATTATATCTTAAATTTAAATGTTTTAAAGAATTATTGGCAATGCAATAAATAAAAATAATAATATTCAATAGCAAACACTTAAAATTAAATAGTTGCTATTTTATTTTTTAATTTATTCATTTTGTTTAATTTTGTTCTAGCTGAATCATTTTTGTATGACAAAGTCTCAACATCATATAAAATGATACATCTAGACCAGCGTTTCTCAAAGTGGGCGATAACGCCCCCTTGTGGGCGCTGGAGGCTTTCAGGGGGGCAGTAGAAGGCTCAAAGAGAATTGGTGGGCGTTAAGGAAATATAGAGGGGCGACGGCAGACAAATTCTATATATAAAAATTCGACGGAATATATATAAAATGTTGACATTTTATATATTTTTTATTTTTTATTGAAGGTCACAACTTGAATATTTCTAACACATTGACTTTTATTTTAGCTCAGCGTTTCTCAAAGTAAGCAATAACGCCCCCTTCTGGCGCGATGAATAGATCTATGATAGAGGCAGGGTATTGAACGGTGACCAAAGGCAAAATTGGGGCTGATAAGAGG
>NW_019384794.1:184532-221075 GCF_000671375.1 Centruroides sculpturatus | reverse complement strand
CAAATGTAAGAATCTTTTTTAATAAAAGAATCCTTTAATAAATTTATAGCCAAATGACCACTAATTCCGAGTTAACAAAGAAAAGAAGAAAGACTTGCAAGTACTTTTTAAGAAATTTTCAAGACCGAAGTTTTTCAGATTAAATTTTTCAATTACGGTATGTTAAATTGTAGTAATCAATTAAATAATATTCGAAACTTTATTTGAATGATATTCAGTTTCGTGTGTTGTTAAACGATACAAAGTATTTCATAGCGTTTTAATTACTTCAATTATTCACAAATTTCTTAAATTAAATCGATTCAAATAGATTATTTTGTTTATGACGTCATAAAAAAAGAGATTCAAATGTAAGAATGGCATATTTAGAAACAGAATTTACTAGTTAATCAACGTTGATTAATAGATATAATTCCACGTGTACGTCTCAACTTTTTCAATATGTCCCCCGAAACAAAAACATCTTATCTGCTTACTCTAAGTTTTTAATCCAAGTTCAACAAACACCTTTATTTACAAAAATTGTTTGTATCTTTCAGTTTTGAGCTTCGTGGAAAGAAACCAGACTTTCTGTAAATGCAATTACTGTATAAAATATAGTTTTAGTTACAGACAGTTTTTAAGAGTATTTAGTTTACTTTTAAAAGACAATTCAAAAGTGAGAAAAATTTCTCTATCTTTGCGAAAAAAAGGATTATAAGAATTGGATGATTTGTAAAGTTACTTTCCTACTTTCCTAATACAAAAGTATTACGAACAATTTTAATGTTGTTATATATAATAACGTAATTATACAGATACATAAAATCGACGTCAAAATAACATTAATGAAATATTTTAAAAAGTTCTTGAAAATATTAAAATTAGGCTAAATGCAATTCTACACTTTTATTTATTTTTATAGTTTCATTACTAATAATGAATATTTGACGTTTCTAATTTTGTTAAAGCATTTAGTTTAAAGTGCCATACTGGAAACAAATAATGTGAATTTATGTATATTGTAATAATCTTAAAGCATTGAGAAATAATATTATGATGGATTCAAATATTATTTAGTATTGAAATCAGAATCAAAAATTAGTTAAATTTTAAAATTAATTTTGAATTAATCCTACAATTGTGTTGTTAATTAACAATTTACACTTTAAAAATTTGAACTTCGCGAGTATGAATTTAATTGCTGTAATTGGAATTCTCTTATCAGTTTTCTCACAAAAGGATTATTTTCTTAATTGAAAGATTTCGTATTGCGGATCATAATTGATTTGATTTTTTTATTCTTAAATATCTTTGTTTTTAAAATTAAAAACTTCATAACTTGATTGAAAAGAGTTATCATTTATTTTTGTTATTTCTGTATTATCTCATTTCTAAACTAGAGTTAAAATTTATCTATTTTTTAAATTGATAAACATTTTTATAAATTTGTTTTGTTGTTTTATATGCTTATTGAGCTCATTTTAATAAATTTTTAATTTGGTTTTATTAATTAACGTCTAAAATACTGTACAGAATACTTATATTAAACTTGTGATTTAATAAATAATATGAGATTGATTTATGATTCTGCTACTTTTTGCTTGATTTTATCTGAATTAATTAGTTGATCTGATTATCCTATATCTAACGATTAAACTGATAATATCTAATCAGATATTATGTAATAATTTTAAACACGATATGCTATTAAAAATGATATGAAATAATGTCAATATTAATCAATCACAAGCCAAAATTTTTCATTGTTTTGACTTCTTTGAGATATGATATATTGTAATTACTGTATTATAAAACTCTAATGAAAGCAATTATTAGTCGATTAATTTCTGAAATAATCGAGTTTCCATTCATCACTCGTTTTTGTGAAATTTTGAGATCTATCGTTGAATTAGTATATTGAGAGTTAACAATTGATTAGGGATATGTTGTCAACAAATGAGATAACATTAAAAAATTAATTAAATCGTAAAGAAAAGCACAGATAATGATATATTAATTACTTTCAACAATTTAATAAATTATTGTAAAAGAATATATATTTCGCTATAAAGTATTTTACAGTAAGAATATCAAACATAATATGAAACTAAAATACAGTATTTAATTATTGTTGAAACAATTTCATGCATAAAAATTATAAGCGTGATTAATATTTGTGATAATTTATTAATTCTAGAATATAATAATTATACATTAAAGTTATTCTGTGAAATATATTCTTTACATTAAAATATTAAATTAACATTTTGTAATAACTGTGTTTACTATTACTTTGCGTTGAATATTTCGTTATTGATTCATTTAAGAATAAATACATATCGAAATATTTTTATTAATATTTTCAATTCTAAATTAATTAACATAACTATATAATAATTCTATACACCAACATAACTGAAGTGATAGTTGTATAGAATTATTACATAATTAAATTACCGTAAACTATAACTGAAATAACAAACTTCTAAAAGTTTTATTAAGAATATACATCTTTAATAAATCTAAATATTAATTTACTTATCTATTTTGTCGACAGGGATATATATTTACATTAAATTAAATTTTATAACGTTATTAATTTTTTTCTGGATTTATATTATTTCTTTTATACTTTTCTTTCAAGAGTTAATTGTTTAAATCAGGTCTATCATTAATATTATTCTCATTATTATTATTATTATTATTACAAATATAATAATCAGCCATAAATGCAGATTATAAATCATAAATATTGTTTATGTCGATAGCGTGTAGGAAAGTTTAGTTAAGTCTGATTCTACCTCTTTTTGCAGATGCCATACTGGAGATGTTCTTTTTTGTTTTTATTTTTTGTAAAACTATAAAATTTCTAAAAATTATAACAAGATAAATACAAATTTAAAAAATTATCCTTATGTTTAAATTTGAAAGTCAAGCAATAAAACGTTCTTTAAAATGCCCTCGGGAAGACGTAAAAAAGAAGAAATTAATGAAAAGGGCAATAAAAAATAATAGTAATTTAAAAATAAATTGTTATGTTGTCTTCAAGTTGAAGAAGAGTTGAAGAAAATTGAAGAAGTTAAGCAACGCAAGGCATTTTTTAAATTTATATTATGCTATACTATTAATTATGCTCTCTCATTATATTTATACATTTCTGCTATGGATAGGTAGATTTATACAGAATATATTTTCGTTCATACATCTGTTAGCATTAATTTGTTCAATTGAACTTAGATTAATTTATTTGCTTAAAATATTTTAGCACATCTAAATCTGGATAAGTAATAATCATTTGAAGTCATAATTTTTTCAACAAATTTTGCAAACAGAAACAATGTCATATAGTTTTACTAAATTTATCAACAGACAGAAAGTTAAATTGTGGGTTAATTTTTTATTGACATGTACTGTACTTAAACAATGTTTTTAAGGTTAATTTCGCTAACTGAATAATGAACCGTATATTAAAACTATTATAATTATAGTGAAACTCTTATATGAACTCAAATATGTATTGGTATGCAATTCTTATCAAATGTTATAATTACAAAACCAACGCATCTATAGTAAATATTGCAATTTAAATTTTGATCAAATATTGAAATTCTGATTAAGAATTTGTAAAGTATTTCAGAAAATTTCTATTATTCGTCATCCTATTATCTTACAGTAATCATTCACACATGAATGCGTTACAAAGAATAGAATATATATCTCGAAATCACCATGCATTAAAATGATAATTTTACTCTGAAATATAGCATATCATTTTATACAATAGACAAATCAATAGTGATATTTAAATTAGAATAAACAGATTCAAAAACAATAGATTAAGTTAATGAGAATGCTATTTTTAATACGTATAATTTATTAAATTTTTTAACATTACAGTATACTATATTATTAATATCCTCTATCATTATATTTCTACATTTTTACTAATAATAGGTAGTAATATAACATTTTTACTAATAATATGTAAAATATATTTTCGTTGATAATATTCAAAACCTGAAAGCGTTATAGAAGTTAGAATAATTAAAAATAAACTTTCTTAAATATATTTTATAAAATAAATTCAACAATTTTAATCCTCTATTTACTGCTATATAAAAACTTGATATTCAATTAATCTTATAATAATAAAAGACTTTAAATTATAATTCAATTTAATATTTTAGATATTTTTACTTCATTATAACAAAAAAGCATGGAAACATTTTTGTAAAACTAATACTTATTGGATTTCATATACAACATCCAGAAAACTATTATCGAAATATTAAGTATAAAGAAAAACCTTATATAATAATCAGACGCAATTCTTCTCTGAATTTTGATGTTAGATGCAAAAACTAAATTTCTATAATTAATCCATTAAATGCTAATTAATTCCAGTTTATATAAAACAAATTAAATGTGATTTTAAAAATGATAAACAAGAAAAATTTTCGTAATATTGATATTAATTCATTGTTTTGATAAAACGAAAATGTCTATACAATTAAACACGATACTTTTCAGTAGCAAAACTTTTTATATAATAAAACCTATATAACATAATATAGCTGGGCTGAAATTTGAAAAAACTAGACCTAAAATTCCCACTGTCGTCCGTCTGTCTTTCCTTAATCTCGAGAATGGTGTTAGATAAATGAAATTCAAGACAAGATATGGAAATCTTAGGGGCAGGAAGCCACTTATTAGCTATAATATGAACTTCCGATACAAACTGGAAGTCACGTTATTTCAATTCAAAAAAAATTTCCCCTGAAAGGAGTTAGATAAGATAACCGGCACGACTCTATTGTTAAAGGAAAAGTATGATATACAGGGCAATACACTACTAATTTGAGGTGGAAAGCATATATTTTAAATTAAAAATATGATTAAAATTTGCAGTCTAGCACTGTGACGATGTCACAATAAATAATTATTCGTTTTTTTTTTGTAAAATATACTATTAAATGTAATCATAACCATTTAACTAAATGAAAATAATAATACGATAAATTTTATTAAGAAATAATATTTGGCATATTCACAAAACTAATAATTTTTTTTTATTTGCGTTAATTACTATTTAATAAACAACTTATATCATTAATTCTTCAAAAATGTCCGTAAAATAATTATATGATACATTTAAATAAAACATTATATTTTATCTAAATATACCATTATATATTTTGCAAATAGATTCAATCCAATGTAAATAAAATTAGAAAAACGCTATTTTATTTACATTGTTATTTAGTTATATTTATGAATTCCATATTTTGAGAGATTCCAGAACACCGGTATAAATGATTCAATAAAGACCAGATTTTACATTACAAAATCTTTTAAATATATCCTCAGATTTAACCTCAGTGTCTTATTTGAAGGATTTCTTGTTCTTTTTATTATCATAACGTTGTTTCACAGAATATTTTTCTATTTAATGTCATCGCATTTTTTAAACTTATTCACATAAAATACTGTCATTAAAGCAATTTATCGATGAGTATTTTCATTTCTTTTGAAAACAATTCGCCCTCGGGAAGACGTAAAAAAGAAGAAATTAATGAAAAGGGCAATAAAAAATAATAGTAATTTAAAAATAAATTGTTATGTTGTCTTCAAGTTGAAGAAGAGTTGAAGAAAATTGAAGAAGTTAAGCAACGCAAGGCATTTTTTAAATTTATATTATGCTATACTATTAATTATGCTCTCTCATTATATTTATACATTTCTGCTATGGATAGGTAGATTTATACAGAATATATTTTCGTTCATACATCTGTTAGCATTAATTTGTTCAATTGAACTTAGATTAATTTATTTGCTTAAAATATTTTAGCACATCTAAATCTGGATAAGTAATAATCATTTGAAGTCATAATTTTTTCAACAAATTTTGCAAACAGAAACAATGTCATATAGTTTTACTAAATTTATCAACAGACAGAAAGTTAAATTGTGGGTTAATTTTTTATTGACATGTACTGTACTTAAACAATGTTTTTAAGGTTAATTTCGCTAACTGAATAATGAACCGTATATTAAAACTATTATAATTATAGTGAAACTCTTATATGAACTCAAATATGTATTGGTATGCAATTCTTATCAAATGTTATAATTACAAAACCAACGCATCTATAGTAAATATTGCAATTTAAATTTTGATCAAATATTGAAATTCTGATTAAGAATTTGTAAAGTATTTCAGAAAATTTCTATTATTCGTCATCCTATTATCTTACAGTAATCATTCACACATGAATGCGTTACAAAGAATAGAATATATATCTCGAAATCACCATGCATTAAAATGATAATTTTACTCTGAAATATNGGCCCCATTTTTTGTTAATACAAATAATACTATAAATTATCATTATTATTATATTATTAATATTAACTATTTTTTATTATACAATAAGTGCTTATTGTTAATGAAAAAGTATTAAAAATTTATGATGATCATTCAATTTTTGTGGGCTTTTGACACTTGGGGTCCAGGACTTAAGCCCTATTAGTCCCTATGTAGATTTGCCCCTGGCCACACACATCTCTATGTGTTTGACAGAGCCTCTTTGACTGCTGAAAGGTATAGGGATGAGATCTTAGAGCCCTATGTTCGGCTTTTCAGGAGTTCAGTTGGCCATCTGTTTATTTTTATGAGTGACAACGCTCATCCACATAGGGCTCACCTGGTCGATGATTATCTTGAAAGTAAGAATATTCGCCGATGGAATGGCTAGCCAGATCTCCAGACCTAAACCTATTGAACATATCTGGGACGCTCTCGGGAGGGCAATTGCATCTCGCAATCCCACCTCCCAGAACCATCCAGGAGCTGGAAATTGCGTTGCTGCAAGAATGGGACCGACTGCCACAGGGATTCACCAGCTGCCTCGTTTCCAGTTGACGTCGCGATGCGAGAGATATATAACTGTGAGAGGGAACCATACCGTATATTATAGTCATTTTATGTTCGATCTTTTAATGTAGGTTTTGGATATTCCTGCACTGATGAGGCTAACTGACGATTATGAGTGCGTACCATGACTGTTGTATAATATATTTTTTTCTGTTATATAATTGTGTATCCACACCAAATTTCATAAAAATGTGTTCATTAGTTTTTTAGAAATTCGACAAAATGTGCAAATTCTCTTAATTTTGAATACCAGTGTATTGCAAAAAAAAACTGATTTTTTAAAATAATTTTTGTATTCAATAAATCTCAATTAATGCATTTATATAAATTTCAATTACGATGGAATCAAACGAAATAGAGTCCAAGTCGTTTCTGAATTTTAGCATTTTTCCGTCGTATTTAAGTGATTGAGTTAATCTCAAAAAGACCAAAATGTAATTTTTTATAAGGTTAATCATATCTTAAATTTAAATGTTTTAAAGAATTATTGGCAATGCAATAAATAAAAATAATAATATTCAATAGCAAACACTTAAAATTAAATAGTTGCTATTTTATTTTTTAATTTATTCATTTTGTTTAATTTTGTTCTAGCTGAATCATTTTTGTATGACAAAGTCTCAACATCATATAAAATGATACATCTAGACAAATAAAAAAAATTTAAAATAAATTAATAAATTACAAAATTTTATATAAAACAAATTTAATATTTAGAATGCTTTCATACACATCATATTTATTTTATACTACATAATATTAAAATGTTTTTTTTTAAAAAAAAAGGAAATCGTTAAAGAGCTTTAAATAATAATTTATAGGGCCTATATTAACTTATTTTTCTTCTGAAATATAAAAATTACAACAGAAAAATAATTGATAATTTTAATATTTTATATTCAATAATAAATACTCTTATCGCTTGATTTTTATAAAAATTAAAATCAAAAATTAATTCTCTTATAAATATTATTGGTTATAATAAAAATCATTATAATTATTGAGATGTTGTATCAATAGATAATAATTAACAGTATACAACACTCGTCTGAGTAAATATTATGAGCGTCAATACGAATATACACTGGTATTCAAAATTAAGAGAATTTGCACATCTTGTCGATTTTAACAAAAAAGTAATGAANAATTTTTCAAGGACGGTATGTTAAATTGTAGTAATCAATTAAATAATATTCGAAACTTTATTTGAATGATATTCAGTTTCGTGTGTTGTTAAACGATACAAAGTATTTCATAGCGTTTTAATTACTTCAATTATTCACAAATTTCTTAAATTAAATCGATTCAAATAGATTATTTTGTTTATGACGTCATAAAAAAAGAGATTCAAATGTAAGAATGGCATATTTAGAAACAGAATTTACTAGTTAATCAACGTTGATTAATAGATATAATTCCACGTGTACGTCTCAACTTTTTCAATATGTCCCCCGAAACAAAAACATCTTATCTGCTTACTCTAAGTTTTTAATCCAAGTTCAACAAACACCTTTATTTACAAAAATTGTTTGTATCTTTCAGTTTTGAGCTTCGTGGAAAGAAACCAGACTTTCTGTAAATGCAATTACTGTATAAAATATAGTTTTAGTTACAGACAGTTTTTAAGAGTATTTAGTTTACTTTTAAAAGACAATTCAAAAGTGAGAAAAATTTCTCTATCTTTGCGAAAAAAAGGATTATAAGAATTGGATGATTTGTAAAGTTACTTTCCTACTTTCCTAATACAAAAGTATTACGAACAATTTTAATGTTGTTATATATAATAACGTAATTATACAGATACATAAAATCGACGTCAAAATAACATTAATGAAATATTTTAAAAAGTTCTTGAAAATATTAAAATTAGGCTAAATGCAATTCTACACTTTTATTTATTTTTATAGTTTCATTACTAATAATGAATATTTGACGTTTCTAATTTTGTTAAAGCATTTAGTTTAAAGTGCCATACTGGAAACAAATAATGTGAATTTATGTATATTGTAATAATCTTAAAGCATTGAGAAATAATATTATGATGGATTCAAATATTATTTAGTATTGAAATCAGAATCAAAAATTAGTTAAATTTTAAAATTAATTTTGAATTAATCCTACAATTGTGTTGTTAATTAACAATTTACACTTTAAAAATTTGAACTTCGCGAGTATGAATTTAATTGCTGTAATTGGAATTCTCTTATCAGTTTTCTCACAAAAGGATTATTTTCTTAATTGAAAGATTTCGTATTGCGGATCATAATTGATTTGATTTTTTTATTCTTAAATATCTTTGTTTTTAAAATTAAAAACTTCATAACTTGATTGAAAAGAGTTATCATTTATTTTTGTTATTTCTGTATTATCTCATTTCTAAACTAGAGTTAAAATTTATCTATTTTTTAAATTGATAAACATTTTTATAAATTTGTTTTGTTGTTTTATATGCTTATTGAGCTCATTTTAATAAATTTTTAATTTGGTTTTATTAATTAACGTCTAAAATACTGTACAGAATACTTATATTAAACTTGTGATTTAATAAATAATATGAGATTGATTTATGATTCTGCTACTTTTTGCTTGATTTTATCTGAATTAATTAGTTGATCTGATTATCCTATATCTAACGATTAAACTGATAATATCTAATCAGATATTATGTAATAATTTTAAACACGATATGCTATTAAAAATGATATGAAATAATGTCAATATTAATCAATCACAAGCCAAAATTTTTCATTGTTTTGACTTCTTTGAGATATGATATATTGTAATTACTGTATTATAAAACTCTAATGAAAGCAATTATTAGTCGATTAATTTCTGAAATAATCGAGTTTCCATTCATCACTCGTTTTTGTGAAATTTTGAGATCTATCGTTGAATTAGTATATTGAGAGTTAACAATTGATTAGGGATATGTTGTCAACAAATGAGATAACATTAAAAAATTAATTAAATCGTAAAGAAAAGCACAGATAATGATATATTAATTACTTTCAACAATTTAATAAATTATTGTAAAAGAATATATATTTCGCTATAAAGTATTTTACAGTAAGAATATCAAACATAATATGAAACTAAAATACAGTATTTAATTATTGTTGAAACAATTTCATGCATAAAAATTATAAGCGTGATTAATATTTGTGATAATTTATTAATTCTAGAATATAATAATTATACATTAAAGTTATTCTGTGAAATATATTCTTTACATTAAAATATTAAATTAACATTTTGTAATAACTGTGTTTACTATTACTTTGCGTTGAATATTTCGTTATTGATTCATTTAAGAATAAATACATATCGAAATATTTTTATTAATATTTTCAATTCTAAATTAATTAACATAACTATATAATAATTCTATACACCAACATAACTGAAGTGATAGTTGTATAGAATTATTACATAATTAAATTACCGTAAACTATAACTGAAATAACAAACTTCTAAAAGTTTTATTAAGAATATACATCTTTAATAAATCTAAATATTAATTTACTTATCTATTTTGTCGACAGGGATATATATTTACATTAAATTAAATTTTATAACGTTATTAATTTTTTTCTGGATTTATATTATTTCTTTTATACTTTTCTTTCAAGAGTTAATTGTTTAAATCAGGTCTATCATTAATATTATTCTCATTATTATTATTATTATTATTACAAATATAATAATCAGCCATAAATGCAGATTATAAATCATAAATATTGTTTATGTCGATAGCGTGTAGGAAAGTTTAGTTAAGTCTGATTCTACCTCTTTTTGCAGATGCCATACTGGAGATGTTCTTTTTTGTTTTTATTTTTTGTAAAACTATAAAATTTCTAAAAATTATAACAAGATAAATACAAATTTAAAAAATTATCCTTATGTTTAAATTTGAAAGTCAAGCAATAAAACGTTCTTTAAAATGCCCTCGGGAAGACGTAAAAAAGAAGAAATTAATGAAAAGGGCAATAAAAAATAATAGTAATTTAAAAATAAATTGTTATGTTGTCTTCAAGTTGAAGAAGAGTTGAAGAAAATTGAAGAAGTTAAGCAACGCAAGGCATTTTTTAAATTTATATTATGCTATACTATTAATTATGCTCTCTCATTATATTTATACATTTCTGCTATGGATAGGTAGATTTATACAGAATATATTTTCGTTCATACATCTGTTAGCATTAATTTGTTCAATTGAACTTAGATTAATTTATTTGCTTAAAATATTTTAGCACATCTAAATCTGGATAAGTAATAATCATTTGAAGTCATAATTTTTTCAACAAATTTTGCAAACAGAAACAATGTCATATAGTTTTACTAAATTTATCAACAGACAGAAAGTTAAATTGTGGGTTAATTTTTTATTGACATGTACTGTACTTAAACAATGTTTTTAAGGTTAATTTCGCTAACTGAATAATGAACCGTATATTAAAACTATTATAATTATAGTGAAACTCTTATATGAACTCAAATATGTATTGGTATGCAATTCTTATCAAATGTTATAATTACAAAACCAACGCATCTATAGTAAATATTGCAATTTAAATTTTGATCAAATATTGAAATTCTGATTAAGAATTTGTAAAGTATTTCAGAAAATTTCTATTATTCGTCATCCTATTATCTTACAGTAATCATTCACACATGAATGCGTTACAAAGAATAGAATATATATCTCGAAATCACCATGCATTAAAATGATAATTTTACTCTGAAATATAGCATATCATTTTATACAATAGACAAATCAATAGTGATATTTAAATTAGAATAAACAGATTCAAAAACAATAGATTAAGTTAATGAGAATGCTATTTTTAATACGTATAATTTATTAAATTTTTTAACATTACAGTATACTATATTATTAATATCCTCTATCATTATATTTCTACATTTTTACTAATAATAGGTAGTAATATAACATTTTTACTAATAATATGTAAAATATATTTTCGTTGATAATATTCAAAACCTGAAAGCGTTATAGAAGTTAGAATAATTAAAAATAAACTTTCTTAAATATATTTTATAAAATAAATTCAACAATTTTAATCCTCTATTTACTGCTATATAAAAACTTGATATTCAATTAATCTTATAATAATAAAAGACTTTAAATTATAATTCAATTTAATATTTTAGATATTTTTACTTCATTATAACAAAAAAGCATGGAAACATTTTTGTAAAACTAATACTTATTGGATTTCATATACAACATCCAGAAAACTATTATCGAAATATTAAGTATAAAGAAAAACCTTATATAATAATCAGACGCAATTCTTCTCTGAATTTTGATGTTAGATGCAAAAACTAAATTTCTATAATTAATCCATTAAATGCTAATTAATTCCAGTTTATATAAAACAAATTAAATGTGATTTTAAAAATGATAAACAAGAAAAATTTTCGTAATATTGATATTAATTCATTGTTTTGATAAAACGAAAATGTCTATACAATTAAACACGATACTTTTCAGTAGCAAAACTTTTTATATAATAAAACCTATATAACATAATATAGCTGGGCTGAAATTTGAAAAAACTAGACCTAAAATTCCCACTGTCGTCCGTCTGTCTTTCCTTAATCTCGAGAATGGTGTTAGATAAATGAAATTCAAGACAAGATATGGAAATCTTAGGGGCAGGAAGCCACTTATTAGCTATAATATGAACTTCCGATACAAACTGGAAGTCACGTTATTTCAATTCAAAAAAAATTTCCCCTGAAAGGAGTTAGATAAGATAACCGGCACGACTCTATTGTTAAAGGAAAAGTATGATATACAGGGCAATACACTACTAATTTGAGGTGGAAAGCATATATTTTAAATTAAAAATATAATTAAAAATTGCAGTCTAGCACTGTGACGATGTCACAATAAATAATTACTCGTTTTTTTGTAAAATATACTATTAAATGTAATCATAACCATTTAACTGAATGAAAATAATAATACGATAAATTTTATTAAAAAATAATATTTGGCATATTCACAAAACTAATAATTTTTTATTTGCGTTAATTACTTGTTAATAAACAATTTATATCATTAATTCTTCAAAAATGTCCGTAAAATAATTATATGATACATTTAAATAAAACATTATATTTTATCTAAATATACCATTATATATTTTGCAAATAGATTCAATCCAATGTAAATAAAATTAGAAAAATGCTATTTTATTTTTAGTTATATTTATGAATTCCATATTTTGAGAGATTCCAGAACACCGGTATAAATGATTCAATAAAGACCAGATTTTACATTACAAAATCTTTTAAATATATCCTCAGATTTAACCTCAGTGTCTTATTTGAAGGATTTCTTGTTCTTTTTATTATCATAACGTTGTTTCACAGAATATTTTTCTATTTAATGTCATCGCATTTTTTAAACTTATTCACATAAAATACTGTCATTAAAGCAATTTATCGATGAGTATTTTCATTTCTTTTGAAAACAATTCATATTTATATATAAAAACCTGAAACTATATTTATTTTTTGCCAAATTTAGAATAGAATACATTAAAATTTGTTTTATATTACTGGCAAAAGGTTAATGCTTTCAATAAAAAGAAAATAAAAATGAATAAATAAATTTATGTTTAATATTATCCATTTAAATATCCATAAAGATGTAGACATATGTTAAATGAATAGCTTCTTTTAATTTTCAAAACAGTTGGGAAAGTGATAATTACATGACATAAACTTTAATTTTTAATCGGTGAAATTATTATTTAAAATTTCTCACTTTATGTTTTTAATTGGAGTAAATACATATTCGTGAAAGTAGGTTATGATAAATATCTGTTTGATCTTTATAACTTCAGTATTCCTCATTGTGTAGAAGAAAAATGTAAGGCATAAATTTTTTTAATTTCAAATTTTCCTTTAGTTTTCTATTTCTCTCTTCCATTTGTAGAATTAACAGTCGTGACATTACACGTTAGTTATGATTCATCTAACGTGTAATGCTTCAAATGATGTCTTACAAATCTATTTCAAAAGGAAAAATAGAGAATAGTACAATGATTAATTTTTATAAGCATTTTTACAACTGAAATTCATTGTAATCGGAAATAAAACTGAATATAACTTATTTAATAAAAGTCAGATGCATTAGTTGTTCAGATCTTTAAGATTATTGCGTTATATTCATTGATGTATGAATCTTTAGTTATTTATTACATTAACTATAATGTTTAAATATTAAAATTTATGAAATTATAAAACAGGTAGTATTTAAATTAAACATAGGAACCAAATCATTAATATATAGCTTATGTTGTTTAATTTAAGATGATTATTTGACGCTTATTTTCATTACTTGTTTTTAGTTAATGTTAGTTTTGTTAATTGCTTATTATATTTTATTTATTCAATAATAACTTGTATAATTAATTTAACACTAGACTTCGTAAACTATGCATTTCATTGTTTATTCTGTGTTTGGCTTGCTAGAGGGAATAGTTCTACGTAAAATATCACTAAGCAAATAAATATATATGAAATATACTGAAAATTTGATAATGTAAATATTCTCATAAATGTGTACGAAAACATTATTATTTTAAATAATTTATAAATTAAAATTTTGTTTATTATATCTTTATTTCCTATTGATTTTTGTCTGGAATCATAATCATTAATGTTTTAGAAAATTGTCTTTTATTTTTTGTTTCTAAAATATTTAATCTAAATAACGTATCATACATTGAGTTAAGCTAAAAACTTGTATTATGGCTCAAACGTGATATTGAATCAATAATCATTAATTAAAAATTTAATATTAAAACAGACTTCTAATATTACAAACAAAATTCCAGGAAATTTTATAATGTGAAAAAAACTCGTTTGGGAATTGAATTTAATCAAGAAGAGTTAAATAAAAAAGAAACATTTTAGTGGTTCACAAACGATTCAGTTAATGCATTTTTAAAATTCTAATAAAATAATCTGGATAACGCATTGATTGATATATTATTCGATTACGCTAACTAAATAAAAACAAAAAGTTAACTTGTTTTTGAATTTTTTCAGAACTCGTGTTCCAATCAAGCTGCTTATTTTCCTTCATTTTGCATTTATTCTGTTTTTGTTTCTCTTTTTATTTTTCTTTATTTTATTTTACGTTATTTTAGATTTAAAAATACATAATATAAATTATTGGATCAAAATTTAAACAGTTTCAAGAACATCTTGTGTTGTTCTATACCAGTGGTTCTCAAAGCGGGTGCCGCGGCACCTTAGGGTGCCTCAAGAACGCCACAAGGGTGCCGCGAAATTTTTAAATAATTAAATTAAAATTACTTAAAATAATTGAATGAAAGTATTAAATTAAATAAAAAATTAAAAGATGCCTTTATAATAATAACTTTTGTTTTGAATGCTTTTGTGTTGTTTGGAAATAAACTTACTTACTTTAATAAAAAACTTTTATTTTTTTCAAAGTCTTCTCATCCTTCATATCTTTACTAACCGTAAAAAGCAAAATAATAAATAATAATAATAATAGGGGTGCCGTGAATTTTGTTTAATAATTTCAAGTGTGCCACCTGACAAAAAAGTTTGAGAAACACTGTTCTATACAATAGTAGTTTGTCCCGTAAAGCTATATTCTCTGTATGACTTCAAAATGTTCGACAGAGAAATCAACATTACCTAACCAGATTGTTTTCTTCTGAGATGAACTAGATCTATTACATTTAAAGAAATTAATACCAATATTTTAAAATTAATTTTGTAATACATTAAAGTTTTTATACTATTCAATTATTTAGCTTAAAAGTTATATAGATCTTTTTTTTTCATTACACAGAAAAAATATTTAAAATATTATATAAAATTATTAGCAACCTATCCTTAAACTCAATAGCGTGTTCATTGCTTGCCTACATCCATTAAAATAACTTATATTCTACATATTGTTTGAATAATACTTTAATTTTCTTCTGAATGATTTGTACTGTTTAATTTTATTGTTTAACAGTTTATTGGGCGCTTTGTAATCATAGTAAGAGATTTTTAAAATTTTAAAGTTTTCTTGGTTAACATTCTGTATTTAAAATACTTAATTATTTATTTCTACCAAATACAGTTTTGTAGTATATGTAAATTAAAACTAACTAATACAATCTTGATTAAATTATAAATTCTACAAGACTTTAAGTTTTCTTATACTTACATATATACATGTAAAAAAATACAATGTTTATGTGTATATGTATATGTTTTGTTATATTTTTATATATACAGTTCTATTTATCTGTATAATATATTACGTATTTTATATACGTATTTAAGATATTATGCAAATAAATAAAAATAAAAGTAGGTTAAAAATGTTTTTATTTATTTGAATTATATTCTATAACTAAATTTGTTTTGTGGGTTTGTCATCTGACAAAATTCCCTTTATACAATTAAAAGCATAAAAAACCGGTAATAATTTTAATGTTAAATTTTAAAAGGAGCGTTTTTTAAATTAGTCCTTGCTTTAAAAATAATAAATTTGGATTTTTATAAGTATAATTTGCACTTATATAATAAACCAAATTATTATTATACAAATTTTATGAATTAGTCAGTATTAGTGTATTTTTAAAAATAAAAGTTTATTTATATTTATTTCCAATTATATTTTTACAATGATAAAAAAAAATTGAACTTAATGCATACGAATTTATTAAGAGTTTAATTTTCCTAACATGTTTTTCAGTTTGCTGAATTTATATACTGAATTTACTAGTTTTGTAAAGGATAGATAATAAATAACTTTTTCATCGAAAAATATTCTGTTTAATTTCTATATTACTTGAACAAATAGACTAACTAAAGTGAATGATTGTTCCAATTTTCATAGATGTAAATATACATCAGCTAAAGTATTAAGGTATATAAATGAAACTAATGTAAGTGTATTAGTAAAAGTTATTAATTAAAAACTTCGATAGAAAGTTCACTTAAATTAGTGGTGTATTCAATTTGTTTCATATCTGATTTATGAAACAAATTGATTAAGAATCTTGATTTAAGTATCGACGAAAAAATTTTGAGGATAGAAGTGTAGTAGTTTTACTTTCTTCTGTGTCCTAATTGTAAATAAAGCTTACATTTAATTACGTTTAATTGGATGTTTAATAATATACATTTGCATATTTATTCATATAATTTTTGTGAATAAATGTTGATGCTTTTAATCTATATGACTGTACATTTTATGTAGCTGTTATAAAAATTTTATAATAGTTATTTAAAATTTATATTAAATCATTTTGCAAATTTTTTATTTTTAATAAATTTNCCAGTGGTTCTCAAAGCGGGTGCCGCGGCACCTTAGGGTGCCTCAAGAACGCCACAAGGGTGCCGCGAAATTTTTAAATAATTAAATTAAAATTACTTAAAATAATTGAATGAAAGTATTAAATTAAATAAAAAATTAAAAGATGCCTTTATAATAATAACTTTTGTTTTGAATGCTTTTGTGTTGTTTGGAAATAAACTTACTTACTTTAATAAAAAACTTTTATTTTTTTCAAAGTCTTCTCATCCTTCATATCTTTACTAACCGTAAAAAGCAAAATAATAAATAATAATAATAATAGGGGTGCCGTGAATTTTGTTTAATAATTTCAAGTGTGCCACCTGACAAAAAAGTTTGAGAAACACTGTTCTATACAATAGTAGTTTGTCCCGTAAAGCTATATTCTCTGTATGACTTCAAAATGTTCGACAGAGAAATCAACATTACCTAACCAGATTGTTTTCTTCTGAGATGAACTAGATCTATTACATTTAAAGAAATTAATACCAATATTTTAAAATTAATTTTGTAATACATTAAAGTTTTTATACTATTCAATTATTTAGCTTAAAAGTTATATAGATCTTTTTTTTTCATTACACAGAAAAAATATTTAAAATATTATATAAAATTATTAGCAACCTATCCTTAAACTCAATAGCGTGTTCATTGCTTGCCTACATCCATTAAAATAACTTATATTCTACATATTGTTTGAATAATACTTTAATTTTCTTCTGAATGATTTGTACTGTTTAATTTTATTGTTTAACAGTTTATTGGGCGCTTTGTAATCATAGTAAGAGATTTTTAAAATTTTAAAGTTTTCTTGGTTAACATTCTGTATTTAAAATACTTAATTATTTATTTCTACCAAATACAGTTTTGTAGTATATGTAAATTAAAACTAACTAATACAATCTTGATTAAATTATAAATTCTACAAGACTTTAAGTTTTCTTATACTTACATATATACATGTAAAAAAATACAATGTTTATGTGTATATGTATATGTTTTGTTATATTTTTATATATACAGTTCTATTTATCTGTATAATATATTACGTATTTTATATACGTATTTAAGATATTATGCAAATAAATAAAAATAAAAGTAGGTTAAAAATGTTTTTATTTATTTGAATTATATTCTATAACTAAATTTGTTTTGTGGGTTTGTCATCTGACAAAATTCCCTTTATACAATTAAAAGCATAAAAAACCGGTAATAATTTTAATGTTAAATTTTAAAAGGAGCGTTTTTTAAATTAGTCCTTGCTTTAAAAATAATAAATTTGGATTTTTATAAGTATAATTTGCACTTATATAATAAACCAAATTATTATTATACAAATTTTATGAATTAGTCAGTATTAGTGTATTTTTAAAAATAAAAGTTTATTTATATTTATTTCCAATTATATTTTTACAATGATAAAAAAAAATTGAACTTAATGCATACGAATTTATTAAGAGTTTAATTTTCCTAACATGTTTTTCAGTTTGCTGAATTTATATACTGAATTTACTAGTTTTGTAAAGGATAGATAATAAATAACTTTTTCATCGAAAAATATTCTGTTTAATTTCTATATTACTTGAACAAATAGACTAACTAAAGTGAATGATTGTTCCAATTTTCATAGATGTAAATATACATCAGCTAAAGTATTAAGGTATATAAATGAAACTAATGTAAGTGTATTAGTAAAAGTTATTAATTAAAAACTTCGATAGAAAGTTCACTTAAATTAGTGGTGTATTCAATTTGTTTCATATCTGATTTATGAAACAAATTGATTAAGAATCTTGATTTAAGTATCGACGAAAAAATTTTGAGGATAGAAGTGTAGTAGTTTTACTTTCTTCTGTGTCCTAATTGTAAATAAAGCTTACATTTAATTACGTTTAATTGGATGTTTAATAATATACATTTGCATATTTATTCATATAATTTTTGTGAATAAATGTTGATGCTTTTAATCTATATGACTGTACATTTTATGTAGCTGTTATAAAAATTTTATAATAGTTATTTAAAATTTATATTAAATCATTTTGCAAATTTTTTATTTTTAATAAATTTTGGGATATTAAGACAATAAAATAAGACAAAATTTTATTTTATAAATTTTATATTTCGCATAAAATATAACAATACAAATGAAATTTAATAATTTTTAATTCCAATTTTATTTTTTCTTCATTGTTTTGATATAACTATTAAAATATACTGGTAGCTACTAATTCAAACTAAAATTGGGTCAAATATATGAAATTTGATATTCTATGAAATTTTACAGATTACTTGATGAAATTTAGAATTATTAAGTGTTTTCCTTATTATTAGGCCTATATAAGTTTAAATTTCAATCGATAATTATTTTTATTCACTATAATTTAACTTTTTTAAATATTCTATTAAGAAAAAACAATTATAATATTTAATTACCGTAAAGAAACTAATAGTGTATAGCGACATAAAAACTGTTATTTCACTTCTTTGTACAATATTTGAAGTTCGCTGACCCGCTTGTAAAGTTATCTTTTCAACGGAGTTACATCATTGTAAGAGAGAAGAAAAACATTCTTTAAACATAAATCAGAATGGTGATGATGTAATTCGGTGAATAACTTGTTTAAAGCCTGGGGTGTGCGAGGGAGACGATGTCGTCTCAAATATAATATTTGCAGTAACGAAAGTACTACAGTATCTACATACGTATTTTCTTAACAATATGGTTGTTGTGCCGAAATCTCATGTTATTGGCAAGAAGAGCAAGCTTTCTGACGTTTCTTGACCTTTGACCTCGAGTTCTTTCATCCCTCTTCCTCACTGTCGGGTCAGAAATCAAAGGTCAGTATCGTGTTGGATGTTTTTCTCAGCCTCCGGCGATTTCTCTCTAAAATCTTATACTATTCAAAACATAAATCTATCAAAAAAAGTCAGTTTTGGTGCAACACGTTATCAAATGATATTTTAGAATAGAAAGAAACTTTAAAATGACACAAATATTAAGAAATAGGTTATTGTAGCTTTACATTATTGTTGCCTTTTATAGCTGTTCGAAAAGCAAATGCTAAAGTTTATCGAATTATTTATTTCATCTTAAAAATGTTTTAAAATTGGAGAAATTCGAAAAACTTATTTCTTTCTCTTACTTATACTCAAACAGGAACACAATGCAAATAAATACTTTTAGATAAATAGGTTGAAAAGACAATAAATTAATATTTTAGAATTTTAAATGATATTACTTTAAAAATTAAATATTTTATTTAACATTTACATCATTACATTAGCTTGAATGATTTCTTTAAAAATTTTCAAATATAAAATTTAAAAAACGTATATTTAATCAACCTTAAAAGGTACAAATTTTCTATCTGCAGCAAAAACTTAAAATAGTTTATATGAAAAATTACTTTTAAATTTATTAAACTCATAAATTGCTATATAACTAGTTTTACTTTTAACTAAACTTGTTTTATTAAAGTCAAATATAGGAAATTTATATTATATATTAAAATTTTAGAAATATTCTTATATGTATATATTCTTTTAACGAATTTTAACAGAAAATAAATTAAGTGAAGTATTTCTCACAAGTCAGAAATGAATTCAGTTTATCTGAATAGACATCTTCCTGCAATGTTTATTATTAAAATTAGTTTCAATCAAACAAATCATGTTTCCTCAATCTCCAAAGTTTTCAATTCATTTCTAACGCAACCATTCAAAGCTTTCAAAATTTTCAAAGCTTTTAATTTTTGATAATAAACGAGAGTGTTTCGTGACACTACCTTTTTTTCCTCTGTAATTTTATACTAGACTGGTTTGTTTCAAGTTTAACCGTTGTATGCCTGACATAAAAAAGATTAAATCTTCGGTTAATAATTAATGTTACTGATTATTTCTTTTTCAAATTAGTTTTGTTGCTTTTTAAAGTATATAAAAGGAAAGTGTTAAAAATTAATATTCCATCTTGAAGAGATATTTCAATATTTAATTAAAAGTTTTTCTCAACATTTTAGTGCTGTTTGTTTATACAGTATTTTCTTTTTTTTTTTTTTTTATATATATGTCATTTATCAAATTATCTATTATAAATTTCTAAATATAATAGAAGAATACATAATAAATATTGTTAAATTAATGAGAATATGTAATTTCTCAAATTTTGAGTTTTAAACGTCCCAATACATTAAAAATTCTCAACTATAATAAGTAAATACAGATATTTGAAATAACAATAATGGAAAAAATTATTATTAGTTTTTACAGTTTATAAGTTTTACAGCAGTTTAAAAATAATGGAAAAAATATTAATGGTTAGTATTATTGTTTTACACTTTTATAAATAAATAAATTATTAATTTGAAATATATATTCTTCAAATATATAATATATATCATTTTCAGTTTGAAGAATAAAATGTAAGTACTCTTAATATCTTAATATAGTTTCCTTTATAAAATTTTTTAACGGGAGGATATTGCTTTAGATCAAGTTAAACTAACTTAACCCGTCAAATAATAGAAAAATATTTTATTTTTATTTTAAAGTCATTCGTTTAAATATTTTTCAAAGTTTGTACTTGAAAGTTAATTTTTGAAACTATTATAAAGTTTTCATTTTAGTGATTTAAATGATAAATAATGAAATTTTTATATGAATTTTTTATATTTTTATTAGTATATAAAGTTATTACTTTTTGCCTTATTTTTTATATTTTATTTTCAGTTTACAGCTATTTTAAAAATCAGTTATTACTTATTTAAAAATTAAAATGATAATATAATAGCTGTATAGTTAAAACAAATGCTTTCTAAATATCATCAGCGTAATAAAGTTAAGAAACAAATTATTTAAATATGAAAGTTTAAAATTAAACATAAACTGTGTTTAATTTTCAAATCTTTCTATAAAGAATTCGTTCGATATCGAAGATTTATCTTAGAAAATGATATAAACAATATTTTATTATAGTAGGGAAGGATCTAGATGGGTGATAGGGACTTTCCCCTCCTCAAAATAAAGCAAAATAATTTTACTTTTAATACGCAATTTCTAGTTTTAAATTATTTTACAAACGTTCAAATTGGTCGATATACTTATTTGCGTTATTAATTAACTGGATTTATAAAATTTCATTTATTTATCTGTGTTTTAGTTGTCAGTTAAGAAGACTTCCTTCATAAAATTCATTGATCCCTAAATACAGCAATTATTATTCAGAATCGTAAAAAAATAAAAGCTATTTAGTTTTATAATTTTGTTATAGTTTTAGAAGTAATTCGAATTTTTTTATGTTCAATTAAATCTAATGAAGATTTGATGAATTGATATTAACCAAACAATTCAATACATTCCAGACTCATAAATTTGTAATTGGCCTAATTAATTTTTAAGAAGAAACTTAAGAATTTATTAAAATCTTCAATTAAGTTTAGAATATTTAATGTAGGACTATTATATTTTGATATGACTAGCTAAAGCTGGGATGGGTTGCTATATATTAAATTTGATGGATCATTTTCAAGGTTAACAGGGTATTTCATATCGACCGATTACAATCAATAATATTCAATTTTCAAAATCTAAAGCTTATTATTGATATTTTGAAATACAAAATTACTCTCAGAGTGCTTTGTAAGCACAAATTTTATGAAAATTGAATTATTACTACATTTCTTTTGTAAATCTTTAAGAAACAAAATCATTTCCAGACGGTTATCAGAAGTTTTGAGTGCATATTCTTGGTTAAACACGTCTTTATTATTCCTCCGACCGCCACTCGGGTTAATAACAAGGTCTAGAGGGCTCGTCACAAATTCTGACCCCACTTTAAATAGACCTGTAATTTGAATATGATGGATGTTGAAGAAGTAGAGAGCACAGGGCAAAATGGATTAGTTTCTCTAGAACTTCCGACTGATGCAGAAGTCTAGCGTTTGGTTCGGAAAATATTAGCCTAAATACTGAAATAAGATATAATTGAATAGAAAATTGTACTTTGACTAACATTTAATAGAGGCGAAACTTGTATTCTTTTCGGGCCACTTGCATACTGTATGCTAAAGGAAAGAAGGAGCGGTGCAACAAGCAGAAAACATTGCACAGCCTGAACTATAAGCTACATCCATGTCATAAGTAAATAACTCATATACTTAAGTTTACAATATTATAAGTTATTTTAGCATGACACGAACGGAATAAATCCATTCTACTAGATAATAGTTCTTAAGGAAACATGAGTTAAGATGTATTGCACGTACAGTACGAAAAGCTTTTATTTTATTTATCTGATTTATGTTTTCATGCATATTTAATCGACTAAATGCAATAAATAAGAAAATCTTAATAAAAATTAGTAATAATAATTATAAATATATAATATATTACATATAATAAATATATAAAAAGGTTTAATTTAATTATAATGTGTGCATAATTTTTTTTGAAAGTATTAATGAATTATTTAAAAATTATGTTAAGAATCAATCATAACTTAAATCATGATAATTGATATTAGTTATTTTACCTATGCAAATAGTTTAAAATTAAACAGATTAATCTAATAATATATATAAATAATAATAGTGAATGTTTTAGTTTCCTACAATGTATCTCATTATAATTTTATCTTTAATTAACGGATTTATCAGCAGCATCATATAATAAATTAATACAATCTCAGCAGCCTTTTTATTATCACAAATAGAATATTTAACAACGCAATTATAGTACATCATAAAGTATAATCTCAAAACTAAATTAAAACCAGTAATTTTTTATTCGGAATGTTGATTATTTATGAAGATTTGTAGATTTCAGACACGATAAATTTTTCCCGTTTATCCATAGACACACTTAAAATTTCCTTTCATAAAAATGACACTCTTCCTGTATGAAGTATCTATTAATTTGACACGAGGGACACTAGCCTAGACAAGAGACCTTGAATATTTTATATCGAGTAGGAAACAAATTTTAAATTTATTCAAAACCAGTCAGTTCGTCGGAAATAGACCTGCACAGATTGCGCTTTTAATTTGCATCCCCCCCAAAAAATATATATAGCCTATATATTTTTAACATAACTGAAAAAAATCAGAAATTAATATATACATATAAGAAACAATACTTTTATTATTAATTTTTAAATTATTTTATAGTTCTTTATTTCTTCTGAAAAGTATTGGTTGCACAAATAAACATTAGTAACAGGAGAGTTATCAAGCCAAATATAATTTTGATATTTGAATAGAACAAACTAAAAATAAATTTATTGTATTTGTGCCAAATTGTTTATTATATATATCAAATTGTATATTTTTATAAAACTTTTACTTATGTAATATTAGTGTACACAATTAAAATCAGCGTGAAAATATATAAATATCTAGATCATTAAACAGGTTTAAATTTATTGTCGAAACGTAAACTATTGATAGATCTAGACTTTTTCTAATATTTTAAAATAATTTCACTTTAATGAGAATTTATAAAATTTTTTATTTTCGTTAAGAATGGCCTATTAAAATATATAAGCAATATATATATAAATTAACTCTAAAATAATTAAACAATTGGTTACTTAGTTTACTTGATTAATTTTAATGAAATGTAATTAACTCCTCATCATTATTTCTCATTTGTATTAAGACATTCAAATTTAATGAAGCTGCAAATTACTTTTGAACTTACTTAAACTTTAGATTTACTTAAACGTTTCATTTTTATTTTTTAAAATTCCGATGTGCTTAATCAGAGTAAATTATTTGTATTCTAATGAAAGGCTTATTAATTTAACTAATGTAAATTACGTACTTTATGTTTTACTAGTTACATCAGGTACAATTAAGGTGAATAAATTATAGTATTTCATTTTCTTATGTTAAGTGAGAAAAAATAAACATATTACGTTCACGTCTAAATTTTATGATTATCAAATTTACATATGGGCTATACTTAAGATCATAATCGTAAGAGATTTTGTCAAGTTTTTTTGTAATTTTTACAAACGGAAATTAGTTAGATTTGCAAACAAATGTTACAATGATGAGAAGTTCATAAATATTCTCCGTATTTATTTGTTTTTATAAAAGAGATATTAGAATTTTTCATAAAATTAATGTTTTTATATTTCCTAATAACAATCATTAATACATGGAATAGAGGATTTGCCCCAAAACTACAAAAGTTTATTTATCCCATGTGTTTTGGTATCTTTTGTATTCACCTGTTTTCAAGTAAGACCAGGCCTATATTTCTATGACGAAAAGGGACTTCGTGGGGAGTCACGGCAACCCTATGCTCGACCTCTGGGTGTTTTATTGTCCTCGAGACATCGCCAGGCACGTGAGTTGCGTACGAGATTGTGGTTTTTACCTATTGTCTAGTACTTGTCGACCTTTCACCCCGCCCTCTTCCCTCCAGGTCACGAGGTCAACATCGCTACAAAATAGGGGGTGTAATTTACTATCCGGTTTCCTGCTTTTAATTCTCCTGTCCCTCTCATTCCCCGGTTTACCTGCTCTGTGGAATGTTGTTCTAGTAGCTCCTAAATGAGGGCTTCTTTACGGTATAAAATACATAGAAAAACATCTGTAAGAAATGATTTACTTCATCCGTAGATCCAGTTTGCTTCGAAATAAAATATTTGAAAATTTAACTGAATTCATTATTTTCACGTAAATTATTTGTTATATATAAATTTTAAATAACAAATAATGTTATATTTATAAAAAATGTGAAATTATTAAAATTATAAGCAATATAGATATTGCTGAATATACACGATTTACATTCATAACGACGTCATTTAATTATAGGTAGCAACCTGAACGATAGAGTGGGAAAGATCCCATCTAATCTTTTCATCGATCCTATCCTTAACAATAAATATCCCCTATAATGGACAAAAACGCTATGATAACAAGGTTTATCGTTTTGTTATCCTATAATTTACTTAATTCTACTTATTAATTGATTTTGAAAGCTATTTTCATCCATTTTTGGCTTTTTGATTGTAAATATCGCATATTATATACTCAAGCGACATAAATGATTTTACTACAAATAAGGCACTCCAATAATTGAATTTTAATTATTTTAATTTCAGTTATCTCAGAAATAAGATTACCGTGCAAAAGAAATTACGTAATTGTCTCAGTGATGTAATGATAATGGAACACTTTATAACAAACCTTCTAATTAATGTGACTGGAATATATTATTTTTTAAGGGTGTTTTTATGCTATTATTTTTAGACTATTAAAACCTTTGTTTGTCGCTTATACCTTTGAGTTACGCAAAATAGGTTTGATTACAAAAGAAAGTCGTTCTCGAAACGGTGTACGTCTCAGTGACGTCAAGGTCAAGTGTGGGTGGGAATTAGGAATTTTCACAATGGAACAATATATGGGCGTTATCGCCTATGTTGACTATTTTATGACTGACAATTATTTATACAAAACTTTTATCCTTTTCTTCTACAAATAAAGTTTTCGCTTGTACAGTACAGTAAACTTCATACTGTACGTTAATTATGTCAACTGCAAACGAAATTCTTCATTATCACAATTATGTTTCCAAATTAAAATTATTGCTACGATTATAAAGCTGTTGGAAACATTATGAACTGTTTAATTTTAATGTATGCTAGGATAAAAACTGCGATATAAGGCTGCAACAGTTGTTAAAATAACACGCGTTACGTATAATACAATCATTTAGTTGGTCATTATAACCTCTCGACAGGTGTTTATGTTGGTCAGATTTACATTCTAAGTTGATCTGCAAGGACTTCTTATTATCACAGCGAGAGAGCTCATGACTCATTACAGTATAATGTTCACTGTATTGTTCGGAACAGCCTATCAGACGTTTATTGTACGAGGGTAATGATTTTCATTTATAAAATTTGTAAGTATGGTAACTAATAATTTATGTAAATCTTCACATTAGTATGAAAAGATAATTACTAATTAGAAAACCATAAAAAATCAAGATAGAGTTATAATATTCACCACCTTGTAAAATACGTTATATTATTATAGAGTCAGTTGCTTATCTATAATAAATAAATCTTGAAGATTTTCTACTATTGCTAATCACTGTATTGTTATTTTGTCATACGAAAATAATTTATTTCCCGTAGGCCATATCAAACTGCTCGAGGCGATCGTACATTCGGCTTATTCTTTGGGACCTATCCCTGATAAAAGGGAGTTCATAAGAACTCGTGACATCTATTGTGCTGTAAGGACACCAACTTTAGTACTCCGAAGAGAGTCAAGGACAATAGGGGCAGCGTTTATAAACAGAACACGTACTCGTGTTGTCCTTCAACCTGTCAACCCACTTTCTGCCTTGAGGTGGCTCTCCAATCCATCCTTCCGGTCTCTTCCCTCCCGCTCCATCGTTTGTCATCCCCCGGACTTCATCACAGGAAGGGATTCGACCCTGATGGACGCTATCCTATTGTGAACTTAGCTACTATTGTTCCTTCGCCGGATTCTTAGTATTGATGTGTCTGTCCGTCATTCTTTCTGTCCATTTCCCATTGTTCCTAAATGTATGACGTCACACAAACATTCTTCCCTCCGCATAGCTACTAGATTTCCTTCTTTCGTCTCTTTTTGTTCAATTCCGACAAATGGCGCGACATAGAAAAGAATAGGCGCCACAACACTTTTGTTCTTGCAGATTTTTATTGTCTTCAATTTTTCGATGCAGAAATTATACGTTCGAAATAGATAAGTGGAGCAATGTTAATAAGAAAATTAATAATTACTTTGAATGATTATCCTATAATTTATTTCAACATTTAGTTTTTAGAATTAAAAAAATTAATATTTAAATTTTATAAAATGCTAAAAATAAATTAGTATATTTATCTAAAATATTTTTTCTATCAACCATAACGTACTCTGAGCGAATCGTATTAAATTTTTTTTTCTTAAAACCTAAATAATAATAATAATAATGTTTACGACCTTTCGAAAGTATATAAGCATTCGCCTTGAGCTACAAATTCAAAGAAAAAGTTAAAAACTAATCAGACAAAAAAATTACGATTCTTCGACTAGTTTGTTTACAGTTTCTTTAAAATTACACAGTACTGAATTAGAATAAATACACATAGTAAAAACTACAAATAGTTTTGAAATTAAACGTTCAATAACAAATTAAAGCAAGAAAGCAAATTATTTTCAATTGCAACTTAAATCTTATTTATAAATGATTTTAAACAAATGAATTAAGGAATCATTTAAATTAATTTCTAATTAAATATGTTAAATCTTAATTCGATTTTAATGAATTGACCTAATACTTCATAATTTTTTTGTTTTATTAATACTGAATTATGAAACTAATATTTGAATGGAAGCTTTCTCCTTAACAATAACTGCTTATGCCACATACTATTAGAATAGACATAATAGAGTAAAATAGAAATAATTTTATAATAAAAAATAAATTACTTTTAAATTTAAAGTTAAATATTATAATCATAAAGCTGAAAATTACTTAGCATTGTTATTTGTTTAGGACAGATTGTTGAATAGGTAATTAAAGACAAATGTACAAATTGCAAATTGATTAGATATTATGTTTCACATTAATATAATTGCGGATAAAACTAAAATAGACTAAAATGAGTATATTAATGCAGAAAATTAAACTTTTCAAAATAGATTCGTAATGAATGCATTCACATATGTTAAAAGAGAGAAATTTTAGTCATTATATAATTAGTCGTCTCTCCTAATTATAGAATTATGTTATCATATATAATTAAATTGTTTATTGGTAAGCCCATACAAATTTTTTTTATACTCATCATATTTGTAATTTAATTAAATATGAACCGTAAGATGACATTTTAAACTATTTACCGCATAAATTTATTTTATATGATAAATTATCATCACATACGGCAAATTCATTTTGCACACTTTTTCTTTCAGGCATACAAATTCATTTCCATGTGATTAGCATATTATATGTTTAGCTTACTTAAGTATTATTATGTATGATAATATATTTCATTATATGTAATAATCACGTTTATATTGCTTATATTAATTTTTTCATATACGAAACGCTGTATTTCTTATTCTTAATAAATAAATATTAGCTTATTTACAAATGCGTATATATTCATTATAAAACGATCTTGCGATATGCAATTTTTATCTTTGAAAATCTATCTAATGATTTTTATTAGACCTTTATATAAATTTAACTCAAACATATATGTATATGTAATAGCTTATACTCAATCTATCACAAGCTCCCTTGGATAAGGATCTAACATCAATCCATCATAGAGAAAGAGGGACGTCTGACTTAATCCCCTATGTCATCTCGACGTACGTAGTCTACCCATTAGTAAATGGCTTATTCAGTAGCTATTATTATCTTAGTTCTGAACATATTTCGTTTTCTCCTATTTTTTTGTTTTTTTTAATAATTATATTTATTTATTGATTTTAATGATTATGTATTTTTAAATAGTGAAAACTATTTTGATGGATTATAAAGAGGCGTATAGAACAATCACTTTCCAAAATTCAAAGTATAAATTTATAAAGTTCAGAAAGATTGTTTCAAATATAAAAAATAAATTTAGATCTTATACGTCTATTATATGTAGCAAATTAAGTGAAAAATAATGAAAATGAAATATATCAGCATTGATTATAATAAATAATCAAGTAAATAGAATTAAAAATCATCGACGTGTTCTCTTCAAAGATTAATCTTAATTAAGATCTTTTATCAATTTTATATTTATTGATTTCAATTTTTAAATATTATATCTAACGAATACATAGCAAGAAATTAGATGAAGAGATTTTCCAAATAAAAATTGTATACTTATGCAACCTTGTATTTGAAATGGAACTATAGATAATTGGAAATAGCAACAATTAAAGCTTTAAAAGCAATTAATAAGTTTTAAAAATGTTTTAAAGCTTATTATATATCTGCGAATGTATAACTATAACTTTTTAGTTCTTTTAGATGTAAAATTTCCTTTCAAATAGATTGTACAGAAGCTATACAACGTCGTGAAATCTGATAAGCTCGCTACTTTGTTGGAAAGATATCGATATTCTTGCTTGAATTTCTTAACCACGACTTTCGAATTTCTTCTCTCTTAGGACTGTTTCTTTTGCTAAGGTTTCAACAGATTTATTCGTTTTATACGACTATCTATGAATTATATTATTAAATGTAAAATACTGATAATGCACATTAAAATATAAACTTTAATTCATAAAATAAACATCCAAGCTTTCCTTCCAATTTATTACTGCTCATTTTAAACTATAAAACTAACGCAGCTATTTTTAACATGAACATAGCTAAATAATGCAAATTTAATGCATTTAAAAAATGTACTGAATATATTTATACTTTAAAATTATCGTTCAGCATATATTTTAAACCTTATTAAGTTGTTATTTTAGATACTTTTAACAATAAACAGTTGTTTTTTTATAGACGTGTTAGATATAAAATATTTACATTACAAATTACAGTAATAAAAATGAAAAGTTCCGAATCTAAAAAAGTACGATCTTCCCTTCTGATAAATTAAATATGTAATATCTGATAAATAATAAACTGCAATCAATCAATTTTATAAAAAAAAATTTAATTTGCATGAATTTAAATTTCAAATTTATGCCTCAGCAAGTGTACAGTACATTTGGCACTATTCCAAAAACAATTTATGTGTCTATTAATTTAAAAATATTTAATTAATAATAATTACGTGCATGTGATAAATTCAATACAAATAAAATGAAGAAACAAATTTAAATTAATGTCAGAAATTTTAAAAGTATTTTTTTAACATCAAGTAATTTTACTTTTTTATATATTAAGAGCTTTATTATATAATTTTTCTTAAATATATTTATTTTTTATTGGATAAGATTAGATAAGTTTTATAAGTCTTGGAGACACGATATAAAAATTATGTTATATATTTCTCTAAAACCAGATATACAATGTCTATATCTAGATCTACTGTACGCATGTACAGATATACAATATACATATTACTTTAAATAAAAAGAAGTGTTAAAATGTATATGTATGTCATCAAGAAGACTAAATGACAAATTAAACAAATGTGTCATAATAATCGTTTATTGGTTATAATACAGATATGTTGATTTAATTTCGCTATCACTATTGTGACGTTTAAATATTTTTAAAAATTATTAGTAATTATTATTATATTTGACTTGTACGATGTATTAATGTAAACAATATTTTAAAATCATATAAATATGTTAATTCCTGGAAAATAATTTAGTATTTTTTTGCTAAACTCTTTTATTTAACTGGCTTTGTATCATGTCATCAAATTTTATTCACTTCTAATCGAGATAGAAGTAAGTCTGAAACTTTGAGGACACCTAAGTCCAATGACAATGCATTTTAATGATGTATTAGGGATGGTACCATCCTCACTATCCTCAAACCCAATAAACATAACCAAATGTAGAATTTAATCATATATGTGTGTGAATGCATTCTAGTAACATTGTGGTAGAATAGTTCCAGCCCATCATTCCCACTCTCAATGTCGATAAACATGAACAATAAAATCGTTTTTTTTGTTTTTTTTTTAATTTTTAAAAAAATATATTAAAATCATTACCTATAAAAATAAAAAAAAATTGTAAGCATTATTTTAAAGAATACTGAGAATATGAAATAAAATAAAAATAGCCTTTCGTATTTTCTATTTTTATATCGTATTTTATATTATTTTCTATCATTAATTTGAATTTGATTTTNAGTTCTATAGTAAGGTAACATTCCAATAGACAATATGCAAAGCTTTTTTTTCAGTTTACAGCAGTATTTATTACACAAAATTTAAGTAAAGCTTAACATGCCGATCTTGCCCCGATCTCCCCTATATTTTATAGTAATTTTCATCTTCCTGTTATTGAGTGTGAACTCTGTAATTTAATTTAAATCGTTTGTCATTCTTTCACTTTTTCCAGGGAAAATGTTAAAACTTTTGTTCTATTTTTAACGAATTGAGCTTTGTTTAAATACGAAAATATTTATTTTCGACAACATAAAATATGTTTAATTTTTCCATTACTCATGACCAGTTTCATGTAAAAAGTTATCGTATTTTATGAGCTATCAACATATTATATTTATTAATAAATAAATTTAGAGATTATATCAAATTTATAACTTTCGTCATATACATTTTTCATTTTTATTTTTGTGAATCTCTCTTTTTCTTTTGGTTTTGGTTTGGCTTTATTTTTTACTCTCTTTTAAAAATATCGTTTTCTGTGTATTTGCCTCATACATATGCCTTTTCCAAAACTTTGTTAAGAGGAAAATTCATAATTATACACTTGAACAATGGAATACTTCTTGGACTAAGTGTTCCAAAGGTATTATTATTAAACAGTTTTTCCTAGTCTGGAGAGCCAGACTACAAACTTCAATTAAAGTTAAATCTTTGATTGAAGTTTGGCCATGATTAAAAACTGGGCATGATAACTGGCAAATCAACTAGCAGATTTTGCGTTTTGTTTCTGTAATTTTAGTTCATAGAAACAGTTGAACATATGTTATATGAATGTGCTGTCTATGGCAGATTCATTTTAAAACTGGAAATTTCAACTATAGATTTAAAATGGCTTTGTCTATTTGATATATTAGTTCAGAAACCTATATACACTTTCTTTTTAACTTTGCAAAGAAAATGTAGAAGAAAAAAAAAGGAGTAATTCCCTGTAATTTTTAAGTTTTATATATCGTTCTTATGTAACCCATAACAACTTGTAACCCATAATTTCTATTACACTGAAGTGTTTTTTAAACTAACTCTGTAACTTCAGTATAATACTTCCAAGGGAGTGGAACACTTGTTAAATAAAAAAAAAAGGATGCAATTTTATTTTATATTCTTAAAGTATGAAATACATCTCTTTTTTACTCTTTTCATCCTATGAGCACTGAGAGGGCCTTTTAATAGAGCCCATTATAGGTTCGGCTAAGTCTACAATAGTGCGGTCGGATATTGAGGGACGTCCCGACATATCCGAAGCGAACCAACCCCCGAAAAATTCTATGGTTTGTCGACCCGTCCGGATTCATTTCCGTGTCAGCAAGAGCGGTAGGCTGACATTTTAATGTCTCGATCACCCGGCCCTCGTATGAAATATATCAGGATTCGATTATTATCCTAAAATAATCGTAAATAAAGTAAAAAAATTGATTATTATCTTCCTATATCTTAATAATTTCTATACTAAAAAATCTTATTTTTCTGTAATGAACAACAACACATTTCCTAACTTATTGAATATAGTCTCTGGTTGATTACATAAAACAATATGATTATTATATATTCACCTGAAGTACGATTTAATTCTTGAGTTCCACTATTTATATTCTCTTTCACAATATTTTATGTTAATAGAATACAAACCCGTTGTGACCCTGAATTGTAGTTTGCATTGAAATGTCTGTCAATACAAGTTTTGCCTAGAAACATTAAGCGTAGCAACAAGTGTTTAATTAGATTTATTTTCTCCACTCTTTTACATTATTTTTGTCTTCATTTTGTTGGCTGCTGAATAAACTGCAACAGACAAGGTCGTATTGGAAAATAATTACAAAATAATCAATTACAAACGTGCATTTACTTAAAAAATTAAAGACTTTGAATAACATATATTCACATATTCTCTTTGATATAAATGAATTACTATTTTTCACGAAATGGTTCAAGAAGACAATATATTGATTTAATTAAAATTTTCAAAAAATATAATAATAATTTTTCTAAATATATTACTGAATTTTTCTCAAAATAATCATTAAATTATTCGTAAAATAAATCACATTTTATCATTTGGAATAATCAAATTCATTAGTTTAATATATGAATCGTAAGATATTAATGTAATGCATGATACACTAAAATTATAATACATTTTAAATAGGTCTAATAATTTTGATATATTATTTAAAATAAAATATACAAATCTAGTATATAGGAAAGGCTTTGTTTATAAATGTGAGGTATTTCAGTTTTTTAAACAAAAAATAACGCCCAATCCAGGAAATAGGGGCTGGGCATTTTTACCTTAAAACTGAAAAATTTTCTAGCCCTAAATGATAAAATTCTAATGTCTTTTCACGATAAGCAATTTATAAACTTAAAAAATTGAATTTTATGAGAAATGAATATAAGAAGTTAAACTTTCAAGTAGTACTATTGCGATAGAACAATATAATTTTCAAAATTTTATAGGTATAAAAAGTACAGTATATCAACTTGGTTATTACAATATTGACAAAAAGACTAAATTCACATTCACCTTTTAGAAGTTACTTTTTAACAATGAGAGTTTTACGTTGTTTTACTTAAAAATATAATTATTATATTATACATTTCACCAAGTATCTGATGGGAAGTTTAATATAGGGGAGATCAGGGCAACTTCGGCATGCGGGGCAAGTTTGTCAAGCGCTTTTTTTAAAAAACAAATTAAAAGGAGACTTTGGTTATAGGCTAGGCAGTTGAGTTTTATTGGTGGCTTGTTGAGTGTAGTGTTTTTATTGTTCTCCAACAAGCGTAGTTGAATTATCAAGCAAATTTTCATTTTCGTTCAATTCCATATAATATTTTTTTTCCATTTATATTGAATTGGCAGGTTTTGTTATAATTCCATGATAACGAAAGTTACTTTTCCTGTTAGAAGGATGTAACTTCAACTTATTCACGTGGCCAGATCGTGGCTTGGCATTCTGTTCTCAGGGTTGTACTTAATGTTTCGAAATCATGACTAGCGGGGTAAGATCGGCAACATAAAGCCACATTAGAAGCAAAGGATAAAAATCAAACAGATGATAAATGAAAACATGTTTGCATTTGTTATTCATGTATATATGTCTTTGAACTTGCATTTCGTTGTAATAATATTAAATGGGTGTTGGATTTGTATTTCTTTGTTTTAATAGTGAATTCCAACTTATACATTGTTAATAACATAATTTTATATACGTGCCTATCTTGCCCCATTACTGTTGCCCCTATACCAGGGGCAACTTTAATAAAAATAATTAAAATAATTACAACTTTACAAAAAGAGAGAAGTTGCCGATCTTGCCCCTATACCCGGGGCAACTTCGTCAATTTCTCTCTTCTTGTAAAGTTGTAATTATTTTAATTATTTTTATTTCCAAACTGATTTTAACCAGTTCTATAGTAAGGTAACATTCCAATAGACAATATGCAAAGCTTTTTTTTCAGTTTACAGCAGTATTTATTACACAAAATTTAAGTAAAGCTTAACATGCCGATCTTGCCCCGATCTCCCCTATATTTTATAGTAATTTTCATCTTCCTGTTATTGAGTGTGAACTCTGTAATTTAATTTAAATCGTTTGTCATTCTTTCACTTTTTCCAGGGAAAATGTTAAAACTTTTGTTCTATTTTTAACGAATTGAGCTTTGTTTAAATACGAAAATATTTATTTTCGACAACATAAAATATGTTTAATTTTTCCATTACTCATGACCAGTTTCATGTAAAAAGTTATCGTATTTTATGAGCTATCAACATATGTGGGATAAACTAAAAATTAAAAGATATTGTTGCATTTCGAAATTTTAAATATAAACATTTTTTTATAAATAGCTAATTATATATAAGTTTAAGAAATACCAAACTTTTTACATTTTTCGTAATTAGCAAATTCTAAAGTTAAGATAAACAAACCTGGAAAAAGTAATTTAAATTCATGTCGAAAATCAAAGTATAAGAAAATATTTATGAATATTATAATGATGAAAGTAAATGTGAGAAAAGAAAAATTTACAACTTAAATTATATCATAATAAATAATGTTTCAATATACAGTGTATATTTAGTAAGTTCATATAATTTTAAACGAAGAAAATCTGATTAAAATATCGTAAAAATAAGAGTAATAGAAGGTAATGACATCACATAATGAATTTATAAAAATCAAAAACTTTTTTTAGTTTTTCAAAAACTTATTATTTTAATGATTTATTAATACATTTTTTGGAAAATATGCAAATCTGTATTAAAAAGTGGATACTTCTATAAAATGTTAGCAAAAAATATTTGCGTTAAATGTGTAGTTCTAATGGATCACCAAGGCGATCCAGAACGTGATGTGGGTAAGAATAAATGAGGACTGTACAACGAAAATTAGAGAACAAAAAAAA